>NW_017691278.1:0-5609 GCF_001879085.1 Nicotiana attenuata
ATATATATATATATATATATATATATATATATATCTGCAGCGTGCAACCTCTCATCGGTCATTAGCCTCACAGCCTCTCGGGCATCACAACAGAAGTTAGGGAACTTAGCCCAAACAGTCCTCACAGTAGGAGTAGAATAATGAAATCAGTTTTAAACATTTAACAAGTAAAAACAGGACTGAGGCTATGCTTTTAACAAGTAAAGTGAGGAAAATAGTTAAGATGCCCCTAAGGGTTTCTACAGATCGGCACAAGGCCCCAAACATGGCATAAAACCCATAATACAGTATAAGGATCCAGAATCCAGATTAATATAACATTTCCAAATAAAATACACGGCTCGATAGTCGCTACGGGGCAGACCAAGTCACAATCCCCTACCGGTGCACGCCTACACGCTCGTCACCTAGCATGTGCGTCACCGCATTTATCAAATCAACTCAAATACCGGGGTTTATACCCTCAGTTCCAAATTTACAATGGTTACTTACCTCAAACCGGTGAAAATACTACTCCTCGACGCCTTTGCCTCTCGAATCGGCCTCCACTCGCGTCGAATCTAGTCAAAATCAGAGCGAATGCATCACAATATTCTAAGGGAACAAAGCCCAAGCGAAAACAATCGAAAAATATCAAAAATCCTGAAATTAGCAAAACCCGAGCCCCGAGCCCACTTCTCGAAACTCAGAAATTTTCACATCAACGGATTCGTTATCTCCCCACGAGTCTATTCATACAAAGAACACCAAAATTGGAGTCCAAATGACCCCTCAAATCCCAAATCAAAGATCCAAAATTCCAAGCCCTAGTTCTTCCATTTTCTTTTCAAGTTTCCATGAATTTCTAGGTGGATTCCACAATAGAATCGAGTTTTAGGTCCGAAATTCTTACCTGCAAATGTTTCTCCTTGAGTCCCTCTTTAATCTCCTTCAAAAAGCTCCCAAAATGACCATCTATGGAAGAAAAATAACCCAAAATCGCGGCTGATATGACTTAAAACATTCTGCCCAGGTCTGACTCCCCCTTCTTCGCGAACGCGGTCAAACCCTCGCGTTCGCGAAGCACAAACTTACGTTGATCACTTTTTAATCTACACGAACGCGACACGACCAACGTGAACATGATCCCTTGCTCGGACCACTCTTCGCGAACGCGCTTACCCTTCCGCGAGCGCGATGAGCACTTAACTTCAAATTGCAGCTGACCCAATTCCTCTACGCGAACGCGAGGTCCATCTCGCGTACGCGGTGACCAAATACCCAATCCCTCCGAGAAGGCGAAGCCCCTCTCGCGAACGAGAAGGCTTAAATTCTGGACTTCCTCAAATCCTTCTACGCGAACATGATGCCCACTCGCGAACGCGAAGGTATAAATCTCTGAAACAGCTGAACTTCAAAATCTGCAACTTCTCAAACTCCAAAATGGTCCGATTGACCACTTGAAACTCACCCGAGGCCCCTGGGACCTCAACCAAAAGAACCAACACATCCTAAAACCTTATTTGAACTTGTTCCAATCATCAAAATACCTCAAACAACATCAAATTACTCAAAACACATCGGATTCAAGCCTAAGTTTCTAAAAATCTTCCGAAATACGCTTTCGATCAAAAACCCAACCAAACCACGTCCGAATGACCTGAAATTTTGCACACACCTCCCGAATGGCACAACGAAGCTACTGCAACTCTCGGAATTCCATTCCGTCCCTCGGATCACAATCTCACCTACCAACTGGAAATCGCCAAAATATCAATTTCACCAATTCAAGCCTAATTCTACTCCGGACCTCCAAAACCCACTCCGATCACATTCCTAAGTCACAAATCACCTCCCGAAGCTAACGGAACCATTGGAACTCACATCCGAGCCCTCTAACACATAAGTCAACTTCCGATTGACTTTTCCAACTTAAGCCTTCTTAAAAGAGACTAAGTGTCTCAAACCTTATCAAAATCATTTCGGATTCAATCCGACTAACCCGATACCTCAAAACACAGATGAACAAAGCAAATAGAAGCAAAAATGGGAGAAACGGACCGGTAACTCGTGAGACGACCGACCGGGTCGTCACATCCTCCCCAACTTAAATAAACGATCGTCCTTGAACGAGCCAAGAAACATACCTGAAGCCTCAAACAGGTGACGATATCTGCTCCGCATCTCTCCCTCGGTCTCCCAGGTAGCCTCCTCCATGAGCCGACCTCTCCACTGCAGTTTCACTGAAGCTATATCTTTTGACCTCAACTTCCGAACCTGACGCTCCAAAATAGATGCTGGCTCCACATCATAAGTCGAATCATCCTCCAACTGAACCGTGCTGAAATCTAGAACATGAGACGGATCTCCAATATACTTCCGGAGCATAGAAACATGGAAAATCGGATGCACACTCGACAAGCTGGGTGGCAAAGCAAGCTCATAAGCCACCTCCCCAATCCTCCGAAGTACCTCAAAAGGCCCAGTGAACCACGGACTCAACTTACCTTTCTTTCCGAATCTCATAACACCCTTCGTGGGCAAAACCTTCAATAGGACCTTCTCACCAACCATGTAAGACACATCTCGAACCTTCCTGTCGGCATAACTCTTCTGCCTCGACTGCGCTGTACGCAGTCTCTCCTGTATCACCTTCACCTTATCTAAGGCTAACTGAACCAAATCTGTCCCCAATAGCCTAGCCTCACCGGGCTCGAACCAACCAACTGGAGATCTACACCGCCTCCCATACAAAGCCTCATATGGAGCCATCTGGATACTCGACTGGTAGCTGTTGTTGTAAGCAAACTCTGCAAGAGGTAGAAACTGATCCCATGACCCTCCGAAATCAATAACACAGGCGCGTAGCATATCCTCCAATATCTGAATGGTGCGCTCGGACTGCCCGTCCGTCTGAGGGTGAAAAGCTGTGCTCAACTGCACCTGAGTACCCAACTCTCGCTGAATAGACTTCCGAAACTGGGAAGTAAACTGAGTGCCCCGATCTGAAATGATGGACACTGGGACACCATGCAACCGGACAATCTCCCGAATATATATCTCTGCCAGCTGCTCTGAAGAATAAGTAGTACAGATAGGAATGAAGTACGCGGACTTGGTCAGCCTATCCACAATTACCCAAATAGCATCGAACTTCTTCAAAGTCCGAGGGAGTCCAACTACAAAATCCATAGTGATCCTCTCCCACTTCCACTCAGGAATAACCATCTGCTGAAGCAAGCCACCCGGTCTCTGATGCTCATATTTCACCTGCTGACAATTGAGACATCGAGCTAAAAATCCCACAATATCTTTCTTCATTCTCCGCCACCAGTAGTGCTGTCTAAGATCCTGATACATCTTCGGGCCTCCAGGATGTATAGAATACCGCGAGCTATGGGCCTCCTCTAAAATCAACTCCCGCAGCCCATCCACATTGGGCACGCAAATCCGGCCCTGCATCCTCAACACCCCATCATCTCCAATGGTCACATCTCTAGCATCATCATGCTGAACTCTATCTCTAAGGACGAGCAAATGGGGATCATCGTACTGGTGCTCTCTGATGCGCTTGTATAAGGAAGACCGAGATACTACACAGGCCAATATCCGATTGGGCTCAGAAATATCCAACCTCACGAACCGATTGGCCAAGGCCCGAACATCAACTGCAAGAGGTCTCTCCCCAACTGGAATATATGCCAAACTCCGCATACTCACTGCTTTTCGGCTCAAAGCATCGGCCACCACGTTGGCCTTCCCCGGATGGTACAATATAGTGATGTCATAATCCTTAAGTAACTCCAACCATCTCCGCTGTCTCAAATTAAGATCCTTTCTCTTGAACAGATGTTGAAGACCGCGATGATCAGTGAATACCTCACAAGACACGCCATACAAGTAATGCCTCCAAATCTTCAATGCGTGAACTATGGCAGCCAACTCTAAATCATGAACAGGGTAGTTCTTCTCATGGGACTTCAACTGACGAGAAGCATATGCAATAAATCTACCCTCCTGCATCAATACACAACCAATCCCTACTCTCGAAGCATCACAATACACTGTATATGAACCTGAAGCTGATGGCAAAACCAACACTGGAGCTGTGGTCAAAGCTGTCTTGAGCTTCTGAAATCTCTCCTCACACTCGTCCGACCATACAAATGAAGCACCCTTCTGAGTCAACTTGGTCAAGGGCGATGCGATGGATGAAAATCCCTAAACAAACCGACGATAATAGCCTGCCAAACCAAGAAAACTACGAATCTCAGTAGCTGAGGACGGTCTGGGCCAACTCTGCACCGCCTATATCTTCTTTGGATCAACCTGAATCCCCTCACTGGACACCACGTGTCCCAAGAATGCCACTGAATTGAGCCAAAACTCACACTTGGAGAACTTTGCATAAAGCTTCTCCTCCCTCAATCTCTGCAACACAACCCTCAAATGCTCCGCGTGCTGCTCCTGAATACGCGAATAACCAGATATCATCAATGAAAACTATAACAAATGAATCAAGATAAGGTCGGAACACGCTATTCATCAGATGCATGAACGCTGCTAGGGCATTAGTCAGCCAAAAAGACATAACCAGGAACTCATAGTGACCATATCTTGTCCTGAAGGCTGTCTTAAGAATATCCGAATCCCTGATCTTTAGCTGGTGATAACCCGAACGGAGATCAATCTTGGAGAATACCCTCGCTCCCTGAAGCTGGTCTAATAAATCATCAATGCGAGCCAAGGGATACTTGTTCTTAACTGTTACTTTGTTCAATTGCCTATAATTGATGCACATTATCATAGTGCCATCCTTCTTCTTCACAAACAGAACCGGCGCACCCCAAGGTGACATACTAGGCCGAATGAACCCCTTATCTAGGAGTTGCTGAAGCTGCTCCTTTAACTCTTTCAGCTCCGCTGGTGCCATACGATACGGCGGAATAAAAATGGGCTGAGTGCCCGGCACCAGGTCAATACCAAAATCAATATCCCTGTCCGGTGGCATGCCCTGCAGGTCTGCAGGAAATACATCAGGGAAATCCCTCACAACTGGAACAGAATCAATACTGGGAGTCTCAGCTCCCACATCCCTCACAAAAGTAAGATATGAAGGACAACCCTTCCCAACCATACGCTAGGCCTTCAAGAAAGAAATCACTCTACTAGGGACGTAATCAGTCACACCTCGCCACTCAATCTGTGGCATGCCTGGTATCGCCAATGTGACTGTCTTAGCATGACAGTCTAGAATAGCCGGCACGGAGATAGCCAATCCATGCCTAGAATGACATCGAAATCCACCATGCTCAATAATAAAAGATCAACTCGGGTCTCCAGACCCCCAATAATCGCTACGCACGACCGGTACACACGGTCTACAACAACAGTGTCGCCCACCGAGGTAGATACATGAACAGGTAAGGCAAGAAACTCACGAGGAGTACCCAAATAGCGAGCAAAGTATGATGACACATAAGAATAGGTGGAACTGGGATCAAATAATATAGAGGCATCTCTGTGGCAGACTGAAATAATACCTGAAATGACAGCATCGGAGGCAATGGCATCGGATCTGCCTGGCATAGCATAAAAATGGGCCTGACCGCCCCCTGATCGACCTCCCC
>NW_017691279.1:0-210 GCF_001879085.1 Nicotiana attenuata
GGGCCTCCATTACCTAGTCGCCTTTTTGCCAACATTAGGGCTCCAATTCCTAAGTTGAGATTTCTAGACATAAGGCCTCCATTCCCTAGTCGCCTTTTGCCAACATTAGGGCTCCAATACCTAAGTTGAGATTTTTAGACATAGGGCCTCCATTCCCTAGTTGCCTTTTTCCAACATTAGGGCTCCGAATCCCTAAGTTAGATTTTAGGC
>NW_017691279.1:5162-5609 GCF_001879085.1 Nicotiana attenuata
GTTGAGATTTTTAGACATAGGGCCTCCATTTCCTAGTCACCTTTTTTGCCAACATTAGGGCTCCAATACCTGAGTTGACATTTTTAGACATAGGGCCTCCATTTCCTAGTCGCCTTTTTTGCCAACATTAGGGCTCCAATCCCTAAGTTGAAATTTTTTAGACATAGGGCCTCCATTCCCTAGTCACCTTTTTGCCAGCATTAGGGCTCCAATCCCTGAGTTTAAATTTTTTAGACGTAGGGCCTCCATTCCCTAATTGCCATTTGCCAACATTAGGGCTCCAATCCCTAAGTTGAGATTTTTGACATAGGGCCTCCATTCCCTACTCGTCTTTTTGCCAACATGAGGGCTCCAATCCCTGAGTTGAGCCTTTTTAGACATAGGGCCTCCATTCCCTAGTCGCCTTTTGCAAATATTAGGGCTCCAATCCGTGAGTTGTGCCTTTTT
>NW_017691280.1:0-2039 GCF_001879085.1 Nicotiana attenuata
AATGTCCATAATAATAACAGTAACAACAGAAAGCTGAAGAGGAGCCTATAAAGAGAAAAAAGTGTAGGTTGCTTTTTTACTTCCGTATTTAGTGCTATTATACTTAGTGGGTTGTAGCTATTTTACAGCCTTTTACTTTCTTTTATTCTCTCTACTTCATATTATGTATCATTCAATCCGTATGAAAAGATCAGAGGCCATATGCAGTATGCACATAATATGAATTGGGGCGAACCCAGGAATTGAAGTGTCACGACCTGGAATTTTCATCTTCGGGTTCGTGATGGCGCCTAACATTTTACTTGCTAGGCAAAGCAAAATTAGAGAACCGTAAGTCAATTTTCATTCAATTTCAATAATAAAATCGATTAAGCCAAAATGAATTAAAGCTGAGTACGAAATAACATAAATGCCCAATATCGACTACAATACGGATCTGGAGTCACAACTCACGAGCTTATAGAATTTACTACAAAATAGAGTCTGAAAGAAATACAACTGTTCTGAATGAAAAGAAACAGTAAAATAGGAAAATAGAAGGGGACTCCAAGGTCTGCGGACGCCAGCAGATCTACCTCGAGTCTCCAACAAGAAAGTCCAAGCTGCTACGCCTCACGAACAGCTAGGGCCAGTACCAATATCTGCATAAGAAGTGCAGAGTGTAGTGTGAGTACAACCAACCCCATGTACTCGTAAGTGCCGAGCCTAACCTCGACGAAGTAGTGACGAGGCTATGACAAGACACCTACATGATAAACCTATGCAGATAACAGTATATGTACAAGATAACGACAAATAAAAGCTAAACATGGACTATTGGAAGGGACATGCTAAAGGGGATACATGATACGAGAGATATAGCAGAAATGATAACCAGAACGGTCAATATGCCCGTAACCAGTAAAAACGATTAAGCACAATGAAGAAAATTGCACGACATCACCCTTCGTGCTTTTACTCTCAACCTCACAATGAAACAATGATAATGCACGGCATCACCCTTCGTGCTTTTACTCTCGACCTCACAATGAAACAATGATAATGCACGACATCACCCTTCGTGCTTTTACTTTCAACCTCACAATGAAACAATGATAATGCCCGGCATCACTCTTCATGCTTTTACTCTCAACCTCACAATGAAATAGTGATAATGCACGGTATCACCCTTCGTGCTTTTACTCTCACTCACAGTACAGATCAATAGATATGGCTCGACATCACCCTTCGTGCATTAACTCTCATAATATGGCACGACATCATCCTTCGTGCTTTTACTCTCAACCTCACAATGAAACAATGATAATGCATGGCATCACCCTTCGTGATTTTACTCTCACTCACAGTACAGATCAATAGATATGGCACGGCATCACCCTTCGTGCATTAACTCTCATAACATGGCACGACATCACCCTTTATGCTTTTACTCTCAATCACAGTACAAATCAATAGATATGGCACGACATCACCCTTCGTGTATTAACACTCACAATATGGAAAGGCATCACCCTTCGTGCATTAACACTCACATACGGCACGGCATCACCTTTCGTGCATTAATACTCTCCCTTACCACATAATAATAAACAAGTAATAACAGGGAGACAAGATCACAAAGTACAAGCCTTACTTCACCAGTAAAAATACTGAAGAAAATTGCACGGCATCACCCTTCGTGCTTTTACTCTCAACCTCACAATGAAACAATGATAATGCACAGCATCGCCCTTCGTACTTTTACTCTCAACCTCACAATGAAACAATGATAATGCACTGCATCACCCTTCGTGCTTTTACTCTCACTCACAATACAAATCAATAGATATGGCACGGCATCACTCTTCGTGCTTTTACTCTCACTCACAGTACAAATCAATAGATATGGCACGGTATCACCCTTCGTGCATTAACTCTCATAACATGGTTTGGGGAAGAAGAGTTCTTTGAAAAATCGCCTTTAGGGTTTCTAAGTTTGAAAATTTGAGAGAATGAATAAAAATCCCGTCTAATACCCATTTTGATCAGTTGCAGATGTC
>NW_017691280.1:3230-5608 GCF_001879085.1 Nicotiana attenuata
CATTGAAATATATTAACAGAAAATCAAGTTGCTCAGCCCCAAACTCCGTCGTCTTTGTTCAAGAACAAACCCTAATTTCCGGCGAATTCGCCGTAGCAACGTTTGAAGGTACAACACGCGACACCTTTGAGATTTGAAGTTACAACACGCGACACCTTTTTTCATTACCTGCTACCCAACAGATTCAATCTCGGCCGTCCACCCCATTGTTCCGTCGCCGCTGCTCCATCGGCCATTGTATCCAAGGCTTTATATTTTGTCGGTGGTCAGATTGAATTCCCTCCAATGAAATCCCAAAGACTCCGTCACCGACGGACAAGACTGATTTGATGAGATCCCCTGAAATTTCATGGTTACCTACCTCAAAGCACCCAATCGTTGCAATCGAATCCAGAATTTTCGAAATTGATTCATTGCTTAACGACGCTAAAGACTCATAATTGAGTTCTGATGGATTGCGAATGGATTTGCCTGGGGAAGACTCGATCAGGAAGCCTGAGGTCCGTTGCTACCCAACATATTCAATTCGGTGCAAGAATTGATCGGAATGAAAAGAAAATAGTGTGGGTGAGAGGAATTTTGAGATTGAGCATCGTGTTTTCAGGGAATGGGGGAAGAGAATGGGATGTATCAAAGTAGAGAGAGAAAGAAAATAGTGTAACTGAATAGCGTATTTAGTGGCTTAGGGCTAGGAGGTAACCAAAATTAAATATTTTGCTATAAACCTTAAAAGGTATCTATAGAATATAATTTTATTAAATGGTTTATTTAAAATAAATAAGGTGTTAACCTTTGCTATATGAGGTAAAAATTCCTTCCGAATTTCATGTAAAACTATCGGGTACACTTCTAGCCCGCGGCAGAAACTATTTATATTCAATAGGCGAAAAAGTGTAATAAAATTTGTAATATAACATACAAAATATTTATATATACAAAAAATATATATATATTTGGCTATTATTTTGAGAGCAATACAGTATCATTTTCCCTAAAACTATCATCGTGGTGAAGTTTCATCTATGGAACTTGAAACTCCATGACGGTGGCCATTTTTACAAAATTATAGCCAAAAAATGGCCAATGAATGTTATTTTTACCAACATACATAGATATATTTGACTTGCAGTCAACTTTGTTAAAGAAGAATTAATCGAAATAGTCGTTCATCAAATCATTAAACTAAAAATAACCGGTAGATGTATAATTCATGTATACATGTATATAATGAATATAATCTATTTATACCAACTAAAACTAATAAATAATGAATATGACCAGCTATTTGTGTAAAAGTTTCTTTGTAAATGTTAGCCCAGTAAAGTCATAGGCTAGCTCATTAAATGTTAAGATGCTCTCTAGAAGTCCACTTCATTATTAAGATGTTAGCCCAGTGAGATTAATAACTTGAAAGCATTGGACTTTGTACGAAAAAAGCCTCTATATATATATATATGTGTATATATTTGGAAATTAATCAGCCAAACTTCTCTATAACAACCTCATTTGTTTCGGCATTCTTTGACTGTTATAGTAAATTTTTGTTATAAATGATGATTATTATAGAGAGGTCTGATTGTACCTACACTAGCAAGCGGTGATGAAAGATCGGATCTAGTTTTCTCAATTTCCCTCACTAGTCCCCAACATGATGGAAATTGGTTCCGTGGTCCATAAAACCATAATGTTATTATTGGCCCCTTTTAGGAGATAGGAAAAACATAATAATGGAAATTATTAAATAAAACACATAAAAAATTTATAGCATCATTTTCTTCTGGTCAAATATATCCAAAGCTAGTTATATGAGATTATTTCTAGGGATTAACATTCCTAATTGGGGATTGAATGTTGCATATGTTAATAGTTTCAACATAAGCCATCAAAATGTACTTAGTATACCTTTTTTACCTTATTAACTCAAATAGCCCTAACTAAATTCTTAAGCTCTGATAAACTCGTAACAAAAACGCGTGCAGGTAGCTTGAACACCTTACCCGTCATTGAAACACAAGCTGGAAGGGATAAGCTTCATCTCATTGAGAGGAAAAACAACCCGGATCGCCAGCTAAGGCCCTTAAATGGTCTTGCGATATCCTCTACGGCTTGACCTACAGCAATATAGATGCCAAATAAATGCTAAGTAACGGTACATATTATCTAAGTTATGTCATTTTACACGACTTCTCTGATTCAAATATTACAAATTATAACTGAGTAATTACTTATAAGAATATCTAACTTCTCTTGCACGCACGGATAGTCTTTCTTTCTTTCGTCTTTTCTTTTTTTAAACTTTTTTTTTTTCGCTAATTGATTTTAACACAAGTTTTTGTGGTAAGCTATCATGTCCATATAATACAGTACAACAGAAAGCT
>NW_017691281.1:0-505 GCF_001879085.1 Nicotiana attenuata
AAAGCCCTAATTCTACCCATTTCCCCCAATTTCCACCCTAATCTATGTGATTTAAGCTTAAAATTTTAGTAATTAATGAAGAAAAATGAAGGAAATAAGTGGGGATTTACTAACCCAAGTGGTCTTGAAGAATGGGGGCCTCAATGGACTCCTAGAAGCTTGGGGAAGAAGAGAGCTCGTGAGAATTAGAGTTAAACCCGTAGCTACTGTTTTGAACATTTTAAAAAAAAATCACTGGGCAAAAATTGCCCTTCGCGTTCGCGGGAGCAAGGTCGCGTTCGCGAAGGGTTGACTCAACAGACCATCGCGTTCGCGATGAGCAGGATGCGAACAATAAGAGAAGGACTGGGGGGGGGGGGGGTTCCGAGGGAATTGGCCTACGCGAACGCGTTGTACTACACGCGGACGCGATGAAGAGATGTTGGGAACTACGCAAACGTGAGGATTCAATCGCGAACGCGAAGAGGAAAGAAGACTAAGCCCCGTCAGGGTCACTTGACCCTAC
>NW_017691281.1:4858-5608 GCF_001879085.1 Nicotiana attenuata
CATTTCTACTTCACATCTCACTATATCACTTGAGCCAATGACTCCCAAGAATCTTATAATCTCAGATACCTTTTCAATTCGTATTACAACCAAGCCAATACACCACGAAAATCAAATGATCATAATGTTTTTCACATGTTCTTTACAATATATAGAAGTCCTCAATTAACATGGAATTCACAACAAAATCATGATAATCACCCTTTAAGGACTCACGGTCATGCTAGACACCGATGTATAGATACTCGTCACCATGCCTATACATCGTACTCGATCAATTAGCAAATAGCAAACAAGTCTCAACTCCTATTCCCTCAAGCTAGGGTTAAACCAAACACTTACCTCAACTTCCACAGCTAAATCAATCCACAACGACCGCCTTCCCTCTTGAATTCGGCTCCAACTCAATCAAATCTACGAAATAACGACTTTACAACATTAATATAAGCTAAACAAATCAAACCCAACGCCTAAATATAGTTTTCTAAGCTTTCTTCCCAAAATTCCAAAAATCGACCCCGGGCCCGCTTGGTCAAAACCCGAGGTTCGAACCAATTTCATATCACCCATTCCCCCACGAGCCCGAATATACAATTTGTTTTCAAATCCGACCCCAAAACGAGGTCTAAATGAAAGGAAATTGAAAAGCCCTAATTCTACCCATTTCCCCCAATTTCCACCCTAATCTATGTGATTTAAGCTTAAAATTTTAGTAATTAATGAAGAAAAATGAAGGAAATAAGTGGGGAT
>NW_017691282.1:0-5608 GCF_001879085.1 Nicotiana attenuata
GGTAAGGGAATCTATAACATCGAAATAAAATCAAGTAACAACAGAAAGTTAGTAAATAAACGTAAAGGACAACATAACTCATTATCGGCAAAAATCAGGAAAATCAAGGACAAGTGCACGGCATCACCCTTCGTGCTTTTACTCTCGTCCTCACCATATGGATCAATATAAATTGCACGGCATCACCCTTCGTGCTTTTACTCTCATCCTTACCATGAAATCAATATAATAGGCACGGAATGGTACATCGTGCGGCACGGCATCACCCTTCGTGCTTTACACTCTTTCCTCAAAAAAATAATGCACGGCATCACCCTTCGTGCTTTAACTCTCTTCCTCACCCAAACAACAATCACAAACAATGGGGCAAGGGAATAAATGATATTACAATAAGAATCCCGACAAGGGAGCAACAATTCAACAATTAGGTCCCGACAAGGGAACAACATCTATAACATCAACATCCCGGCAAGGGAGATAACAAATAAAGCAACAATAGCCCGGCAAAAGGGAAACATAATGATCTCTTCTCTTTCTCACTTTTACTTCACAATCCTCTTCACAACTCGAGCCAATGCTCTAACGGTTCAATTATCACTTATACTTTCACAATTCATCTCACATCTCTTGGCAGGCGTGCTACCCGCTCCCATTTCAATATACCTTGTGGTAGGCGTACCACTCGCTCCCACATACAACCAACAATAATCACAAGGAATCCCTGCAAGGGAACAAGAACAACATAATAACTTTCCGGCAAGGGAACAATGATAATAATAACATGTGAGGCATAATAAACCACAACATAGTCATAACAGATTATAACACAAGACTCACGGGCATGCTTGACACCAACGTATAGATACTCGTCACCATGCCTATACGTCGTACTCCAAAATTAACACGTAGCAAATAGACACAACTTCTAATCCCTCAAGCTAAGGTTAGACCAAACACTTACCTCGATGCCACGAACACAATTCACACTTCAATTATAGCTTTCCCCTCGATTCAACCACCAATTCACTCGTATCTGGTCACAAGTTACTTAATTACATCAATAAACGCTAAATGAATCAACCCCAATGCATGAAAATGAGTTTTCCAAAGTTTTACCCAAAAGTCAAAATTGCCCCTGGGCCCACATGGTCAAAACCCGAGGTTCGAACCAAAACCCGATCACCCATTCCCCCACGAACTCAAATATATAATTTGTTTTGAAATCGGACCTCAAATCGAGGTCCAAATCCCCAATTTTTGAAAAACCTAGGTTCTACCCAAAACACCCAATTTCCCCCATGAAAATCATTGATTTCAAGTTGAAATCATGTTAAAAGATGTTAAGTATTGAAGGAAGTTAGTTAAAAACGATATACAATTGATTTGGAGAAGAAGAAATCCTTGAAAAATCGCCTAAGTGTGTTTATGTTTTGAGAGAATGTGAAAAATGGGTTAAAATTCGTCTAAATATAAAAGTTGCAGGTCTCCGATGTGGGAATTGCGAACATGGGTTCGCAATTGCGAACCCTTCATAAATGCTGGACTTTCACATTTGCGAAAGAAATGTCGCATTTGGGACTTCCGCATTTGCGACACAGTGGTCGCATTTGCGATCACTGTCCAAGCTGGGAAGCTTCGCATTTGCAAAGGGGAGCTCGCATTTGCGAGGCCTCAATTGCGATGAACATATCGCATTTGCGATGGAGGGCAGGCCTGGGCTAGTTCGCATTTGACCAAGCCCTCGCATTTGCGATATCGCATTTGCGAGCCAGCCTTCGCCTGCAGGCCTGATCATACCAGCAAAAATCATGCAATTTTTCTAAGTTCAAAATGCACCACGTGGCCTATCCAAAACTCACCCGAGCCCTCGGGGCTCCAAACCAAATATACACACAACCTCAAAAAATCCTACAGACTTATTCCTGGCACTCAAATCACCAAAACAACATCATGAACAACCTCAAGATCAATGGAATTTCTCAAAACTTCTTTAAACATCAAATTTGCATTTAAGGTCCGAATCACGTCAAACGGATTCCGTTTCTCACCAAACTTCACAGAATTATCTTAAATCATATATAAGACCTGTACCGGGCGCAGGAACCAAAGTACGGGCCCGATACCAACATGTTCTAATCAAAATTCATTTCCAAATCCTTTAAAAAATTTCAGAAAACAATTTTCATTAAAAATTCATTTCTCGGGCTTGGGACCTCGGAATTCGATTCCAGGCATACGCCCAAGTCCCATATTTTCCTACGGACCTTGCAGGACCGTCAAATCACGAGTCCGGGTCAAATTAATTCATTTTATAGTCAAAATTTATCATTTTTCATAGATTTTCGCATATAGGCTTTCCGGCTATGCGCCGGGACCACGCACGCTAATCGAGGTGATGCTAAAAGAGGTTTTGAAGGCCTCGGAACGCAGAATTCATTTTAAAAATAAGTGATGACCTTTTGGGTCATCACATTCTCCACCTCTAAAACATCCGTTCGTCCTCGAACGGATAAAAGAAGGAAGTACCTGAGTCGGGAAAAAGATGGGGATAACGGCTCTATATATCGGACTCGGACTCCCAGGTCGATGCCTCAGGAGGCTGACCTCTCCACTGAACACGAACAGAAGGAAAACTCTTCGATCACAACTGACGAACCTGCCGGTCTAGAATAGCTACCTGCTCCTCCTCATAAGACAAGTCCTTGTCCAACTGGACAGTGCTGAAATCTAACACGTGGGATGGATCGCCGTATTACTTTCGAAGCATGGACACATGAAACACTGGATGCACGGCTGATAAGCTCGGCGGCAATGCAAGTCTATAAGCCACCTCTCCCACTCGATCAAGAATCTCGAACGGGCCAATGAACCTAGGGCTAAGCTTTCCCTTCTTCCCAAAGCTCATCACGCCCTTCATAGGCGACACTCGAAGCAATACTCGCTCACCGACCATGAATGCCAAATCACAAACCTTGCGGTCAGCATAGCTCTTTTTCCTGGACTGAGTTGTACAAAGCCTATCCTGAATAATCCTGACCTTGTCCAAGGCATCCTGAACCAGATCCGTACCCAACAACCGAGCCTCTCCCGGCTCAAACCATCCAACCGGAGACCGACACCGTCTACCATATAAAGCCTCATAGGGAGCCATCTGAGTAGCCGACTGGTAGCTGTTGTTGTAGACAAACTCTGCTAAAGGCAAGAACTGATCCCACGAGCCTCCAAAGTCAATGACACAAGCTCGGAGCATATCGTCCAAAATCTAAATAGTCCGCTCGGACTGCCTGTCCGTCTGAGGATGAAATGTTGTGCTCAACTCAACCCGTGTGCCCAACTCTCGTTGAACTGCTCTCCAGAAATGTGAGGTAAACTGCGTACCTCGGTCCGAAATGATAGACACGGGCACACCATGAAGGCGAACAATCTCCCGGATATAGATCTCAGCTAACCTCTCGGAAGAATAGGAGACTGCCACAGGAATGAAATGCGCTGACTTGGTCAGCCTATCCACAATAACCCACACTGCATCGAACTTCTTCTGAGTCTGTGGGAGTCCAACAACAAAGTCCATAGTGATACGCTCCCACTTCCACTCAGGAATCTCGATCTTCTGAAATGAACCACCGGGCCTCTGATGCTCGTACTTAACCTGCTAGCAATTCAAACACGCAGCCACATATGCAACGATATCCTTCTTCATTCTCCTCCACCAATAATGCTGCCGCAAATCCTGATACATCTTGGCGGCGCCCGGATGAATAGAGTACCGGGAGCTATGGGCCTCCTCTAAAATCAACTCTCGGAGTCCATCTACATTAGGCACACAAACTCGACCCTGTAATCTCAAAACTCCATCATCACCTAAGGTAACCTGCTTGGCACCTCCGTGCTACACCGTGTCGCTAAGGACACACAAATGGGGATCATCATACTGCCGATCTTGATACGCTCCAATAATGAAGAACGAGAGACTGTGCAAGCTAACACACGGCTGGGCTCAGAAGTATCCAACCTCACGAACTGATTGGCCAAAGCCTGAACATCCAAGGCAAGCGGTCTCTCACCGACCGGAATATAAGCTAAACTGCCCATACTGACTGACTTCCTACTCAGGGCATCGGCCACCACATTGGCCTTCCCCAGATGATACAAAATGGTGATATCATAGTCTTTCAACAAATCCAACCACCTTCTGTGCCTCAAATTCAACTCCTTTTGCTTGAACAAATACTGCAGACTCTTGTGATCTGTGAACACCTCACATGCCACGCCATACAGATAATGCCTCCAGATCATCAACGCGTGGACAATGGCTGCTACCTCCAAATCATGAACTGGATAGTTCTTCTCATGAATCTTCAACTGCCGCGAAGCATAGGCGATGACCTTGCCATCCTGCATGAATACCGCACCAAGCCCAACACGAGATGCATCACAATAAACTGTATAAGGCCCTGAACCTGTGGGCAAAACCAACACCGGCGCCGTAGTCAGAGCTGTCTTGAGCCTCTAAAAGCTCGCCTCACACTCGTCCGACCATCTGAACTGGGCACCCTTCTGGGTCAATCTGGTCATCGGGGCTGCGGTAGATGAAAACCCCTCTACGAACCGACGATAGTAGCCTGCCAAACCCAAGAAACTCCGGATCTCTGTAGCTGATGCTGGTCTAGTCCAGTTCTTAACTACCTCAATCTTCTCTCGGAATAACCTAAATACCCTCTGCTGACACCACATGACACAGGAATGCAACTGAACTCAACCAGAACTCGCACTTCGAAAACTTGGCGTACAGTTGACTGTCCCTCAAAGTCTGAAGAACCACTCTAAGATGCTGCTCGTGCTCCTCCCGGCTGCGGGAATATGTCAAAATATCATCAATGAAGACTATCACGAACGAATCCAAATAAGGCCTGAACATTCTGTTCATCAATTCCATAAAAGCTACTAGGGCATTTGTCAACCCGAATGACATCACCAAGAACTCATAATGCCCGTACCGAGTGCCGAAAGCTGTCTTAGGGACATTGGATGCCCTAATCCTCAACTGATGGTAGCCAGATCTCAAGTCAATCTTTGAAAATACCTTGGAACCCTGAAGCTGATCAAACAAATCATCAATCCTCGGCAGCGGATACTTATTCTTGATCGCAACCTTGTTCAATTGCCGATAATCAATACACATTCGCATCGACCCATCCTTTTTTTTAACAAACGACACCGACACACCCCAAGGCAAAACACTGGGTCTAATTAATCCCTTCTCAAGCAAGACTTGCAACTGCTCCTTCAACTCTTTCAACTCAAGCGGGGCCATACGATACAGCGGGATAGAAATGGGCTGAGTGCCCGGAGCCAAATCAATGCAAAAGTCAATATCCCTGTCGGGTGGCATACCCGGCAGGTCTGAAGGGAATACCTCAGGAAACTCACGAACAACAGGCACAGAATCAATAGAAGGAACCTCAGCATTAGAATCACTAACATAGGCCAAATAGGCCAAACACCCCTTCTCGACCCATACGCCAAGCCTTCATATACGAGATACACTGCGGGTAGAATGAACAGGAGTCCCTCTCCACTCTAAACGAGGTAAACCCGGCAAGGCTAT
>NW_017691283.1:0-921 GCF_001879085.1 Nicotiana attenuata
CTGCATTCGGTCATCTCCCCATGGCCTTTCATGAAGTGGGGAATGGACATAGTGGGCCCGCTTCCTCGAGCTCCAGGTAAGGCTCAATTTATTCTTTTGGTTACTGACTACTTCTCCAAATGGGTTGAAGCGCAGGCTTACGAAAAGGTTCGAGAGAAAGAAGTAATCGACTTCCTTTGGGACCACGTCGTGTGTCAGTTCGGGATGCCTTCCGAAATAGTATGTGACAATGGGAAACAGTTCGTTGGGAGTAAGGTATCAAGATTCTTCGAGGATAACAAGATCAAGAGGGTATTGTCAACCCCGTACCATCCCACCGGAAACGGGCAGGCTGAGTCGACCAACAAGACCATCGTTCAGAACCTAAAGAAAAGGTTACAAGACGCAAAAGGAAAATGGAGAGAAATGCTGCCCGAAATCCTATGGGCCTACCGGACAACCGAAAGGACTAGTACCGGTGCCACTCCTTTCTCTTTGGTTTACGGAGCCGAGGCTTTGATCCCAGTCGAGGTGGGCGAACCCAGCGCTAGATTCCGGTATGCAACCGAGGTTACCAACCAAGAAGCAATGCTCACCAGCTTGGATCTTTTAGACGAAAGGAGAGAGGCCGCACTAGTTAGGATGGCAGCTCAGAAACAAAAGATCGAGAGATATTATAACCGAAGGGCTCGTCTTCGACACTTCAATATAGGGGACTTGGTACTAAGAAAGGTCACCCTCAACACTCGAGACCCTAACGAAGGGAAATTAGGACCGAACTGGGAAGGCCCTTACACCATTTTGAAGGTAACCGGAAAGGGTTCGTACAAGTTAGGAACGATGGATGGGAAAGAACTACCCAATAACTGGAATATAGGCCACTTGAAGAGATACTACTGCTAAAGGTAAGTCTTCTTTCTTCTTCGCTTCCATAAATTTTTT
>NW_017691283.1:4898-5608 GCF_001879085.1 Nicotiana attenuata
GCCGAAGTGATCGAAGCCAAGTGCGATTCTCTTCTTGTGGTAAACCAGACGAACAAAACGTTCGAGGCCAGGGAGAGCCGGATGCAACGGTATGTCGACAAACTCCAAAACACCCTGCACAAATTCAAAGAATGGACTCTCCAACACGTACCCCGAGATCAAAACAGCGAGGCCGATGCCCTCGCCAATCTGGGCTCGACAGTCGAGGACGACGAGCTCGAGTCCGAAAAGGTGGTACAGCTAATGAGGTCGGTCGTAGAAGAAGGGCACGCCGAGGTCAACTCAACTAGCCTTACTTGGGACTGGAGAAACAGGTATGTGGACTATCTAAAAACAGGAAAACTCCCACAGGACCCCAAAGAATCAAGGGCATTGAGAACAAAAGCGGCCCGTTTTTGTTTGGCCGAGGACGGAGTCTTATATAAAAGAACCTTCGGAGGACCACTCGCCATATGCCTTGGCCCCGGAGACACAGAGTACGTATTGAGGGAAATCCACGAAGGGTCATGTGGCAACCATTCGGGCGCGGATGCGTTGGTCCGAAAAATAATTCGAGCTGGATACTATTGGGTCAACATGGAACAGGATGTAAGGGAATTTGTACGAAGATGCGACAGGTGTCAAAGGCATGCGCCATTCATCCATCAGCTTGCTGAGCTGCTGCATTCGGTCATCTCCCCATGGCCTTTCATGAAGTGGGGAATGGACAT
>NW_017691284.1:0-3302 GCF_001879085.1 Nicotiana attenuata
TATTGAAAAAATATTCGTGAAATATAATTTATATAGTAGCGGGCCCATTTTTATTGATTCATGATTACTCTATTTGCTATATACTACCAAATTATTTATTATTATTATTCGTAAAATTTCTAACTAGAAAGCCCTAAAGAAATTATTTTGAACAAGAAGAAAAGGTCGCTCTAACGAGCCCAAGTCAGTTGACCCGTCAGACCAAACCCCAGCCCAATTAGCCTAATCCCTGAAAAGCCTACCACCAATCCCCTTTCTTCTATTGGAAAATAGATCAATTTCTTCTTTGATTTCCTTATCAAAAATCAAAGATAAGGTGAATGTCTCTGCCAAAAAGGAGACATGAGAATCAACCTTCACATGGGCTTAACAAACCCAAAATTTCCTTTTAAATGAAAGTTCTTTCTTTTCTCTTTTCCATCTCTCCGTGATTACTAAATTTTTGCTTTTTCCTCTCCCACTATTGTGACCTCTCTTCAATTCAAGACCCGTGACTCCCTATATTTTTTTTGAATTTCAAAACTCAATCCTAGCTATTTTTACCTACTACTTTAAGGCAATTATTAGTGAATATTTATTTATCTATCTAGATTAATTGACTAAGGTTGTGTAAATGGTCGGGCTTGCCTAGCAGTGTGTTGGGCGCCATCACGACCGGAATTGGGTCGTGACAACAGTACCCGAGGTATCCAGCCCAGCCATCGGCTAGCGCACCCCCTTAGTTTGGCGGTAAGAGCTTTGATCGTTTCACATATTAAGGATCTGATTAGAATTTCAAGGCCTCAGGTTCTCAGTAGGGGTGAGTCAAGTCAGGTGAGGCTGCCCTTGCCACGATGTGCTCAATGTGGTAAGCAGCATACCGGGCAGTGCCGTATGGGATTAAGTTTTTGTTACGCATGTGGTTATCCAGGTCACGTTATGAGGGATTGTCCGATGAGAGGTAATGCAAGCATAGCTCAGTCAGCAAGATCTGTAGCTGGTTCGTCATCATCAGTACGCCCCCGTGGGCAAGGTCCAAAAGCACCAATGAGTCGTGGTAGAGGTAGAGGCGGAGCATCTAGCTCGAGCAGTCCTCAGAACAGCATTTATGCTTTGGTAGGACGACAGGATCAGGAGTCATCGTCTGATGTTATTATAGGTATATTATAAGTCTCCTCATATGATGTATATGCACTGATTAACCCAGGTTCCACCTTATCATATGTTACTCCATTAATTACTAGTAAGTTTGGAATAAAACCTGAATTGGTTAAACCTTTTGAAGTGTCTATACCTGTTTGGGACTCAGTGATAGCTAAGCGAGTATATAGGGGTTGTATAATAGTAGTTCATGATCGATCTACCCTAGCAGACCTAATCGAGTTAGATATGGTAGAATTTGATGTTATAATGGGTATGGATTGGTTGGCTTCTTGTCATGCCAACATTGATTGTAGAGTAAAGATAGTCCGATTTCAATCTCCAGGGGAGCCTGTTTTGGAGTGGAAAGGTAATACGGCATCGCCGAGAGGTAGATTTATTTCCTATCTCAAGGCAAGGAAGATGACCAGTAAGGGTTGTATTTATTACTTAGTCCAGGTTTAGGATATGGAAGTAAAGACACCAACCATTCAGTCCATCCCTATGGTTAACGAGTTTCCCGATATTTTTCCCAATGAGCTTTCGGGTCTTCCGCCAGCGAGAAATTGAGTTTGCCATTGATCTACTACCAGGTACTCATCCAATATCTATTCCTCCCTATAGAATAGCCCCCGCAGAGCTAAAAGAGTTAAGGACAACTAAGGGACTTGCTGGAAAAAGGTTTTATCAGACCTAATACGTCACCATGGGGAGCACCTGTGTTATTTGTGAGGAAGAAAGATGGTTCCTTACGGATGTGTATTGATTATAGAAATTAGAATAAGGTGACGATCAAGAATAAGTACCCGCTCCCGGGGATTGATATTTATTTGATAAGTTGCAAGGTGCCAAGTGTTTTTCAAAGATAGACTTAAGGACCGGGTACCATCAGGTAAGGGTTAAGGATGAAGATATTCCGAAGACAGCATTCAGAACCAGGTACGGGCAATTTGAGTTTCATGTTATGTTGTTCGGTTTGACCAATGCCCCAACAGTATTCATGGATTTGATGAACCGTGTGTTCAGGCCCATTTGGGTCTGTTCGTAATTGTATTTAGCGACGATATATTGGTGTATTCTCGTTCAGAGGCTGAACATGCAGATCATTTGCGTACTGTGCTCAGAACTCTACAAAAAGGGAAGTTGAATGCAAAATTCTCCAAATGTGAATTCTGGTTATACTCTGTAGCTTTCCTTGGGCATATCATTTTGGGAGAAGGCATCCGGATGGATACACAAAAGATTGAGACAGCAAAGACTTGGCCTAGACCCACAAAACCGACGGAGGTTCGTAGCTTTCTCGGTTTGGCAGGATATTATAAGAGATTGCAGAGAGATTTTCTTCCCTTTCAGCACCTCTGACAAAGTTGACTAAGAAGGGAGCAAAGTTTCGATTGGCTGATGCTTGCGAACGAAGTTTCCAGGCATTGAAGGATAGATTAACTTCAGCACCGGTTCTAACGCTCCTGAAAGGGACCGATGGTTATGTTATCTATTGTGACGCTTCAAGAATTGGATTGGGTTGTGTCCTGATGCAACATGGGAAAGTAATTGCGTATGCTTCAAGGCAGTTAAGGAAGCATGAGCGGAATTATCCGACCCACGAACTTGAGTTAGCTGCGGTTGTCCATGCAATTAAGATATGGCGGCATTATTTATATGGTGTTCATGTTGATGTATTTACAGATCATAAAAGCCTGCAATATATCTTCAAGAAAAAAGAGTTGAATTTGCGATAGAGTCGATGGCTAGAGTTATTGAAAGATTACGATGTTAAAATTCTCTACCATCCAGGGAAAGCTAATGTAGTCGAAGATGTAGACATGTAATTTTTTACCTGCCACGTCTTCAAGCTATATTAGCAGTTTCGCATATTTTCTATATGTATTTGAGTTATTTGAATATTTCTAGGATTCTAATACACTATTCTTATTGTTATTTAATTAGTATTTGAAAAATCAAAAACACAAAAAAAATATATATATAGTTTCAAGTCTATTTAATTTAAGGTTAATTAGTACTTAATGCAGTAATACTATTTTCACATATTTTTATCTACTTTTATTTTTATATAATCTTAAAAAAATACCAAAAAATAGTTTCACAATATAATATTATTTATTTTAATTAATTAGAGTTAGTTATGTATTTTATAGTATAGATTTTACATTATTTGTAGAAAA
>NW_017691284.1:4661-5608 GCF_001879085.1 Nicotiana attenuata
GCTTAAAGGATCACCCGTGCAGCATAAATAATAACTTCGCAACTACCCTTCGGGGGTAGGAACTTACTCATATTATTCAGCGGGCATAGACTATCATCTCCTGCTACCCGATTACTATGTTAAAGTTGTTTACTTAAAGCGTGCTAATTCAATTCTAAGTCGTGCTCTATGCGTGCGCTACCCGTCCCATACCTATGGTCCAGGAGGTATTAGACCTCTATTTGGGTGGTTCTAGACCTTACTTAGGTTGCTCAGAAATGTCAAAAACTAGGCGACACACAAAAACATATTGGACATCAAATATGGGCAGTTAAGAGCTCAAGTTTGTCTCCACACTTAAGCAACAAACGCATGCAAGACAAGTTTTCATGTTAGGCAATTCAGAATTAAGAAACTTAAGCCCCATAGACATGATTTCTATGTGACAATGCATCAAATCATACAAGCAGTTTCAGAGGCTAGGCGCTGTTTATCTCCAAATGATTACATGATTGTTACATACTAATTATTGAAATTGCAGATCTCCAGTTATTAATCCTATAGATGTTGCGTCTAAGTGATTGTTGATACCCAATTTTGTCCTACTTTTCTTCTGATTAATTTTCTGGCGTTTCCTAGTCATTAATAATCTAATACTCTATATTTATTAATATTATAATAATTATGGGTAGTACTAATATTACTCTTGATATACTACTATTAATTTTGTTGTTATTTGCTATTATAACTACATATTTATTAGTACTAATCATCATGGAAAAATCATATTTTACTCTTGTTTCAAACTAATCAAGTAAATAATATTTTGGTTTCATGAATTTGGCTTTCTTATATTCTGTAAATTTTAGTATTGAAAAAATATTCGTGAAATATAATTTATATAGTAGCGGGCCCATTTTTATTGATTCATGATTACTCTATTTGCTATATACTACCAAATTATTTAT
>NW_017691285.1:0-366 GCF_001879085.1 Nicotiana attenuata
GGACACCCTATGTTGGAAGAAGGCGACTAGGGAGTGGAGACCCTATGTCTAAAATCTCAATAAGGGAGTGGAGACCCTATGTTTGCAAAATGTGACTAGGGAGTGGAGACCCTATGTCTATAATCTCAACTAGGGAGTGGAGACCCTATGTCTATAATCTCAACTAGGGAGAGGAGACCCTATAAAGGCAAAAGGCGACTAGGGAGTGGAGACTCTATGTCTAAAACTGATTTCAACTAGGGAGTGGAGACCCTATGTTTTCAAAAGGCGACTAGGGAGTGGAGACCCTATGTCTAAAATCTCAACTAGGGAGTGGAGACGCTATGTTTGCAAAAGGCGACTAGGGAGTGGAGACCCTATGTCTAA
>NW_017691285.1:5347-5608 GCF_001879085.1 Nicotiana attenuata
TAGGGAGTGGAGACCCTATGTCTATAATCTCAACTAGGGAGTGGAGACCCTATGTTGGAAGAAGGCGACTAGGGAGTGGAGACCCTATGTCTAAAATCTCAATAAGGGAGTGGAGACCCTAGGTTTGCAAAATGTGACTAGGGAGTGGAGACCCTATGTCTAAAATGATCTCAACTAGAGAGTGGAGACCCTATGTCTATAATCTCAACTAGGGAGAGGAGACCCTATAAAGGCAAAAGGCGACTAGGGAGTGGAGACTCT
>NW_017691286.1:0-495 GCF_001879085.1 Nicotiana attenuata
ATCGTTGTGATTCTTAGTAATATCGGCCGTTTATATAATAGTCGTTTAAAAATTTAATTCATTATGGTCATACGTATCGGGCCTATAGCAACAATATAAGTCCATTGACTGATATGGTTGAAGTCATATAACCTATGGTAACTATATCGGTGTGATTCTTAGTAATATCGACCGTTTATATTAAGTTCATACATATCGGCGTATAGCAACCATATAAATCCATTCACTAATATGATTGTAGTCATATAACCTATGTTAATTATATCGTTGTGATTCTTAGTAATATCGACCGTTTATATTAATTTCATATATATATATATAAATCGGCATATGGCAACCATATAAGTCCATTCACTAATATGGTTGTAGTCATATAACTTATGATAATTATATCGTTGTGATTCTTAGTAATATCGACTGTTTATATAATAGCCGTTTATATTAATTTCATACATATCGGCCTATAGCAACCATACAAGTCCATTCACTAATATG
>NW_017691286.1:5105-5607 GCF_001879085.1 Nicotiana attenuata
TAATTTCATTCATTAAGGTCATACGTATCGGCCTATAGCAACCATATAAGTCCATTCACTAATATGGTTGTAGTCATATAACCTATGCTAATTATATAGTTGTGATTCATAATAATACCGACCGTTTATATAATAGCCGGTTATATTAATTTCATTCATTATGGTCATACGTATCGGCTTATAACAACCATATAAGTCCACTGACTAATATGGTTGAAGTCATATAACCTATGGTAATTATATCGTTATGATTCTTAGTAATATCTACCGTTTATATAATAGCCGCTTATATAATTTAATTCATTATGGTCATACGTATCGACTATAGAAACCATATAAGTCCATTGACTAATATCGGCCGTTTATATAATTGTTGTTTATATTAATTTCATACATATCGGCCTATAGCAACCATATAAGTCCATTCACTAATATGGTTGTAGTCATATAACCTATGGTAATTATATCGTTGTGATTCTTAGTAATATCGCGTTATATATAG
>NW_017691287.1:0-852 GCF_001879085.1 Nicotiana attenuata
AGTTTAATTAGTGTTAGTTTAATTCACTTCAATGATTGTTCCTTAATTCAGTAGTTAGGGTTAATTGATTGGTTATAGCTGATTTAGATTAAATAAGGTTAACCATAGTCAATATTAATTAAAGTAAAGGGGCTTGGGTTGGTCAGTAATTCCAAGAGGGTTTAAAGGGTAGTTTAGGCATGAAAAAGGGTAGTTTCATTAAGATTGGTAAATTCAAAACTAAGGCAAGGGTAGTATAGGTATTGTTTAGCTAAAAGAACACCCTAGGGCCTTCTAGAATAGGACTTTAGTGTAGGATTCAGTAAACTTAGGGCAGTAACTTGTGTAACAAGTCAGAAAATAAAGGGTTAAAATAGGGACTAATGGGTAAAGTGAAAATCTGAAATTGGACCCTAAGTTCACCTATAAATAGGCATTCATTTGCCTTGTATAACAAGTTTTTTCGGCTCTAAAATTCCCCCCAAAAAAAAAACATTCTTCAAGTTTTCATATAACAGAAGTTCAAATCCAAACTCCTTTAGATCTTAGCTTTTCTTCAAAAATTCAAAAAAAATCAAAAAAAAAATATAACAGAAAGACTCAAAAACACTGTTACATTTGAGTTCCTTGGATCAATCTCCAGCTCGTTTCAGCAATTGTCTCGAATCTCTGGCTAGTTTAAAGAGGAAAACAACTTGAAAATCCTTGTGTTTGGTTGACTGAAGTTTCAGAAGTGTTCTAGGTTTAAATTCGAGTTAGTTTTGGGTATATGTGAACTGTTTTGGGTGTGTCATTGATTAAAAGTGGTCTTGGATGGTTGATATGGTTTTCTGGGCTTATGGACCTCTGATATGTGCTGCTGAACTGCTGTGA
>NW_017691287.1:4823-5607 GCF_001879085.1 Nicotiana attenuata
ATAAAAACTCGTACCCTAAAAATTCCCCCCCTACCCCCCTTTTCCCGCTCACGAACACCCCTCAAACCAAACCCTAGTCCCCGTCGCCTTCCGCCGTCGCCGCCGGCCGGAAATCGTCTCCGCCGGCGGCCTACCTCCAAATACTCCCAAAAATACACCACAACTGCTCCTCACCGTCCCCATTATGAATCCAGCCTCGCTCTTTCTCAAATCCCATCCGAACCCCTCGAATAACCAAAGCAGTGGTCGCCGCCTCCGCCGTACACGGCGGCGCCACCACCAAACGACCCCAGCCTCACACCATGTGTTCTCCCCAAGGTTTTCTTCCCAAATCCATAACCACTTTTGTCCAAATCCTCCTACATCTCCTCATATTTCAGATCAAAATAGGAATTCAAAACCCTAATTTTCAAATCGCGGATTTCTGTCTATTTTTGGACTGTGATAGTCCTTAGTCTTGTGTTTCTCATAGAAACACATGATTAAGGACAAGTTCCAGTCCAAAGTTTGCAAAGACCTGGCCGAGTTCATAATCCAATTAGGTATTTTGTTTTTTCCCTTTCTTTTAATTCTGATTTTTCTGTTTGTTTGTTTCTTTTATTTTTCTGTTTTGTTTTTATTTTTATTTTTTGATTTAGTATGTGTTCTAGCCATTTTAATAATTAGTGCAGTATTTGATTTTAAAGCATGATTATAATTAGTCTGTTTCGATAATTTTGTTTCATTTTAATCTTAGTTTAATTGTTATGTCAACTCTGTTTGGATACTGTTTGGCTTGATTAAA
>NW_017691288.1:0-325 GCF_001879085.1 Nicotiana attenuata
ATGTCTAAAAACTCAACTCAGGGATTGGAGCCCTAATGTTGGCAAAAAGGTGACTAGGGAATGGAGGCTCTATGTCTAAAAAGCTCAACTCAGGGATTGGATCCCTAATGTTGGCAAAAGGCGACTACGGAATGGAGGCCCTATGTCTAAAAAGCTCAACTCTGGGATTGGAGCCCTAATGTTGGCAAAGGCGACTAGGGAATGGAGGTTCAATGTCTAAAAACTCAACTAAGGTATGGGAGCCCTAATGTTGGCATATGGCGACTAGGGAATGGAGGCCCTATGTCTAAAAAGCTCAACTCAGGGATTGGAGCCCTAATGTTGG
>NW_017691288.1:5334-5606 GCF_001879085.1 Nicotiana attenuata
TAAAAACTCAACTCAGGGATTGAAGCCCTAATGTTGGCATATGGCGACTAGGGAATGGAGGCCCTATGTCTAAAAACTCAACTCAGGGATTGGAGCCCTAACGTTGGCAAAAGGCTACTAGGGAATGAAGGCCCTATGTCTAAAAAGCTCAACTCTGGGATTGAAGCCCTAATGTTGGCATATGGCGACTAGGGAATGGAGGCCCTATGTCTAAAAACTCAACTCAGGGATTGGAGCCCTAACGTTGGCAAAGGCGTAACGTAGGGAATGGA
>NW_017691289.1:0-352 GCF_001879085.1 Nicotiana attenuata
GTTGAGATTTTTAGACATAGGTCCTCCATTCCCTAGTCGCCTTTTTGCCAATGTTAGGGCTCCAATACCTGAGTTGAGATTTCTAGACATAGGGCCTCCATTCCCTACTCGCCTTTCGCCAACATTAGGGCTCCAATCCCTAAGTTGAGATTTTTAGACATAGAGCCTCCATTGTAGTCGCCTTTTTGCTAACATTAGGGCTCCAATCCCTAAGTTGAGACTTTTGGACATAGGGCCTCCATTCCCTAGTCGTCTTTTTGCCAACATTAGGGCTCCAATCCCTAAGTTGAGATTTTTGGACATAATGCCTCCATTCCCTAGTCGCCTTTTTGCCAACATTAGGGCTCCAATC
>NW_017691289.1:5299-5606 GCF_001879085.1 Nicotiana attenuata
AACATTAGGGCTCCAATCTCTAAGTTGAGATTTTTAGACATAGGGCCTCCATTCCCTAGTCGCCTTTTTGCCAACATTAGGGCCCCAATCCCTGAGTTGACATTTTCGGACATAGGGCCTCCATTCCCTAGTCGCCTTTTTGCCAACATTAGGGCTCTAATCCCTGAGTTGATATTTTTAGACATACGGCCTCCGTTCTCTAGTCGCATCTTCGCCAACATTAGGGCTCCAATCCCTGAGTTCAGATTTTTAGACATAGGGCCTCCATTCCCTAGTCGTCTTTTTGCCAACATTAGGGCCCCAATCC
>NW_017691290.1:0-252 GCF_001879085.1 Nicotiana attenuata
AGGCGACTAGGGAATGGAGGCCCTATGTCTAAAAAGGCTCAACTCAGGGATTGGAGCCCTAATGTTGGCAAAAGGCGACGAGGGAATGGAGGCCCTATGTCTAAAAAAGGCACAACTCAGGGATTGGAGCCCTAGTGTTTGCAAAAGGCGACAAGGGAATGGAGGCCCTATGTCTAAAAGGCACAACTCATGGATTGGAGCCCTAATGTTGGCAATAGGCGACTAAGGAATGGAGGCCCTATGTCAAAAAGG
>NW_017691290.1:5287-5606 GCF_001879085.1 Nicotiana attenuata
AATATTGGCAAAAGGCGACTAGGGAATGGAGGCCCTATGTCCAAAAAGGCTCAACTCAGGGATTGGAGCCCTAATGTTGGCCAAAGGCGACTAGGGAATGGAGGCCGTATGTCTAAAAAGGCACAACTACGGGATTGGAGCACTAATGTTTGCAAAAGGCGACTAGGGAATGGAGGCCCTATGTCTAAAAAGGCACAACTCACGGATTGGAGCCCTAATGTTTGCAAAAGGCGGCTAGGGAATGGAGACCCTATGTCTAAAAAAGCACAACATAGGGATTGGAGCCCTAATGTTGGCAAAAGGCGACTAGGGAATGGAG
>NW_017691291.1:0-5606 GCF_001879085.1 Nicotiana attenuata
AACGACGAAGATCCAGTGAAATCTCATTAGTGGGGTATGGGAGGGTAGCGTGTACGCAGCTCATTAGTGGGGTCTGGGAGGGTGCAGAACTTATTCCTGCCCCGAGAGGTAGAGAGGCCGTATTCCAAAGACACTCGGCTCAAGAACTAAACGAACATAAAATTGAAAGAAATAAAAATGTTCAACCTAGGTTTATGGTTTCTGCAATTTCTGTTCTTTATCTTTATACAAATAAATAAATAAATCATAGTTTTGTAATTTGTATAATTTGTTTAGCATGTTGTCCAATTATAAAAATTAATTGTACCTTACAATAGATATTCCGAAGTGGTATCATAGATTCTATGCTCTGCTATAATATTTTTGGATAACTACTTTTAACTTTTTATTTTACATTCAAAATACAACCTTTGGTTCCTAGCTTTTTAAGGTAAAACGAGTTGGGGATAGGATTATTGCATTAAGGCTTGTACGGGAGAAGTAGGCAATCAATGTTATTAGTGCCTATGCCCCGCAAATAGGTTAAAATAATATATAGATGCCTAATCCATGTATTACAAACAGTCATATTGTTATTCCATATTCTATGTCGCATAGAATAATATACAAATTCTCACATAAACTTATGGAGGTATTATTTATGAGGAAAAGAAAGTAGCAACCAAACATTGTATTAAAGGTTTTGGTGCTTATGAGGAGATAAAATGTTACATCTCGCGTTTTCGTACGTTAAAAGTTTCGTCTTCGGTTAATTGACGTAGACTCGGGGATGAGATCATCTTGACGTTAACGTAGTTACGCTATTTATAACAAGCGATAAATAAGTGTTATGAAGGATAAAGGGGTACACGGATTAAAGAAAACAAGTTTCGTTGAAAGTGGCCAATTTGGAATAAAATATGGGTCGAGCGATAATACTCGATAATTATGAACTAGTACCATGCAAGGTACCATATGACCACGGTAGTATAATATATAAAGTATATATGAAGTATATTAAAAATAAATAGAATTATAAGTAATTTGTGGTAATTTTTAAATTATGCGGATAATTGATTAATTACCGGGTAACAGGACATTACCCAGTTAACTAATAAGCGGATAAAAAAAATTAATATCCCACCCCCACCTCACGTGGCAAGAAGCCACAAGATTAGAAATGACTAAGTAGTCATGTTGGCCAGATGGCTAATTATCAATGTGACCACGACATTACATTCAAGTCTTAGCAAATAAGACTTGTATCTTGTAAAACATTAATCATTATCCACAAGTAAGATACATGTTCAAGTCTTAGAGAAAAGGGACACAAAAAGTGACGTTAGTCACTTTCAGAAAGGAAAGTGACAAGGAATTCTTTCTTAATTGGAAAGGTTAGAAGCTAAGAAGTCTTCATTCAAGCCAACAAATCTATTCTTGGTTTTGAAACCTAAGAACGTTGAGCAGAAAACATTTCGTCCAAAATTTCATTTTCAATCCAAGCCAAAAACGCTAGAATTAGAACAATTTCATCCAAGATTTCAAGGAATTCAAGTGTAATTTCGTTCATATTTCACAGAAGCAGATTCGTTCAAATAATTCAAGAAGCAGGTATGTTAAGGCCCTCCCTTCTTTCTTTTGGCATGGTCCAAATTATACTGAAGAAACAAGCAAACACACAGTTTCTATAAATTACTCTATTCATAAAAATAGTAGGGGTGTCTATATTTTGATTCCCCGTGAAAAATATTATTATCTTATGTTCATGGGTCGCAGAATAAACAGTTGGAAAAGTTTATCCGGAAAGAATATTGAGATTATAACGTATTTTTCATGCATTTCACTCATTTATACATGTGCATTGACCCATGACCAGATGTCGTTATATACGCGTATATACGTAAATATATGTATATGGGATATGGGAAAAGGTTACGGCGTTATATACGCACCACCACCTGATCAGCTGGTATATGTTGATGATGTGCCAACTGCCCACAGTGGCCGAGACGATATGATGGGATGCCCTCAGTGGCTTGATGATATTATGTACACCCATACCTATGCATGGCATGACATTTATACGCACGTGCATGACATTATAAACGTTTCAGAATTTACAAAGTTATTCAGGTTTAAAGGTATTTCTGTATTCCATGTTTCATCTGTCTTTCACGTACTAATTTTCATGCCTTACATACTCCGTACATTTTTCATACTGACGCCCTATTTCACGGGGCATGCGTTCCATGCCCGCAGGTGCAGGTAGGCAAGCTCACGGTCCCCCTTCTTAGGATCCCTGATCAGCGAGAGTTGACGTGCTCCACTTGATCCGGAGCTGCTTTGATTTTGGTACGATACGTTTGTATATATATATGTATATGGGTATGACGTGGCTCGGTCCCATCGTTGTACAGTTATGTTTCTATTAGAGGTCTGTAGACAGTATATCTAGTTGGGTTGTATGTGGCCTTGTCGGCTTTCAATTTTGGATGTATAGTTGTCTACAGCAGCCCTGCCGGCTCGCCCATTGTATCCTGCATGTATACGTACATATGCCTTGATGGCAGGTTTCTTTCATGTGTGTTATTTTCATAATGCAGCAGATGTTATTCAGGTTCATATCTTAGACACATGCTTAGGGGTGTTTGACAGGTAGGACTTAGGAACCCGCCGCGGCCCATCGGTTTGGGTCGTGACAAAAGTGGTATCAGAGCAGTTCTGTCCTAGGGTTGTCTACATACCGTGTCTAGTAGAGTCTTGTTTATGGGTGTATTGTGCACCACACTTATAGATAGGAGGCTACGGGACATATAGGATGTTATCCTCTCTTCTTATCTTAGATCGTGCGATATAAGCATTCATGTTCCTAACGATGTGTTACGTTTTTAGCGATGCCTCCGAAGACTACAGCCGTTAGCATGGGTCAGAAGGCTACGAAGGTGTTAGAAAGAGAGATAAGTTATACTATGGATTCAAACCCATCGGAGATCATGGGTTCTATTGAGGAGGATCCACCCGAGGATCCATATGAGTCATACGTTCGAGCTGTTTCGACCACTCCGGCAGTAGATGGGGTGAGAGGAGTTCCGACCTCACCAAGACCCTTAGTTTCAGAACCCGTTGATCAGGATATGAGGGGAGTAGTGCATGGATTGGCACAGCCGGGATTCCCTCAGGCTCAAAACTATGTCAAGGTATTTGAGGACACCAGCTCTTCTGAGGTTCCGGATAGTCCATAGTCTTGGGAGTCCGTCAATCAAGGCTCGTCGGTGTATGTTATGGGATACGCAGAGGAAGAAGATAGTAGTCGGGTCAAGAGGAGGAAGGTAACTGCTAAGGACATGAAGATTCCGATTCGAAGTGTGTCCGATCGAGGTTCTTATATAGGACGAGGCAAGGACCCTCTACTACAGACTTCCTCCAAGTGTCGGTTTTTGGTTGATGAGTTCCACCTCTTCTCGGAATATTACCAAGTCAGGGTTCTAAATGTGTTAGGTTGTTTTATGAGGACGTAGGGAGCCCCGTCCCGACTTGTAGATATTATGGTTATGCCTACTTAGAGGTTTTGCAGACATTATCCTGTATATAGTTTTGGGTATGACATGTCTACGTCCTAGTTGACCACTATGTATATAATTTTTTTTGTAAATTAGTTATGCAAGTTATGTTTTAATATTGTTACTTATATATATGGATGTGACCCGAAATGGCCCGTGATAGATTTAATAATGAACAAGGATAAGATAGGTGGTGTTCGGTTGGGAAGGACTTGATATTATAATAGGTGTGGATGGATTGGCCTTTTGTTATGTTAACATCAAGTGTAGATCAAAGATGGTTTAATTTCAGCTTCCAGGAGAGCCTGTTTTAATGGAAAGGCAATACCGCATCGCCAAGAGGTAAATTTATCTCCTATCTCAAGGCAAGGAAAATGATCATAAAGGACTATATTTATCACTTAGTTCGGGTTTGGGATTTGGAATTAGAATTACCAACCATTCAGTCCTTTCCTGTAGATAATGAGTTTCCCGATGAGCTTCCAGGTCTTCTGCCAGAGCGAGAAATTGAGTTTGTCATTGGCCTACTACCAAATACTCATCCAATATATATATTCCCCCCTATAGAATAGCCCCTGCAGGGCTGTAAGAATTAAATGAACAACTAAGGGACTTGCTTGAAAAAGGTTTTATCAGACCTAGTACGTCACCGTGGGGAGCACCTGTTTTGTTTGTAAGAAAGAAAGATGGTTCCTTACGAATGTGTATTGATTATAGGCAGCTGAATAAGGTGACGATCAAGAATAAGTAACCGCTCCCAAGAATTGATGATTTATTTGATCAGTTGGAAGGTGCCAAGTATTTCTCAAAGATAGACTTGAGGTCCGGGTACCATCAGGTAAGGGTTAAGGATGAAGATATTCCGAAGACAACATTCAGGACTAGATATGGGCACTTTGAGTATTGAGTTATGTCATTCGGTCTGACCAATGCCCCAGCAATATTCATGGATTTAATGAACCGTGTGTTCAGGCTTTTTTTTTAGATCTGTTCATAATTGTATTTATTGACGATATATTGGTATATTCTCGTTCAGAGGCTGAGCATGCAGATCATCTGCGCACTGTGCTCAGAGTCCTACAAGAAGGGAAGTTGTATGCAAAATTTTCTAAATATGAATTCTGGTTGAACTCTGTAACTTTCCTTGGGCATATTATTTCGGGTAAAGACATCCGAGTGGATACACAAGAGACTGAGGCAGTGAAAACTTTTCCTAGACCCACAATACCGATGAAGGTTCGTAGCTTCTCCGTTTGGTAGGTTATTACAAGAAACTTGTAACGAAATTTTCTTCTCTTCTAAGCACCTTTGACCAAAGTGGTATGTGGTGTCTTGCTTGATGTTCCGGAATAACATAAGGAANTAATTTTATAATACATAAAATTTATTTTAATTTTAACCCATTAAAAAAAAGGACTTTAGAGAATGACTCTTATCCGAAATAGGATTGTTAATCCGAATCCAATATTAATCCAGTTTCATAGAATGACACGTTTCACTTCTATTTAAATATGTTAATTTATTTGATATAAGTATATAAAATAATTTTTGTAATTTTTATAATACATAAAATTTTATTTTTAATTTTAACCCTATAAAAAAAGGACTTTAGAGAATGACTCTTATCCGAAATAGGATTGTTAATCCGAATCCAATATTATTCCAGTTTCATACAATGACACGTTTCACTTCTATTTAAATCTGAACCCTTTTTTGTTAGTACAAAATTACAAATCTACCTATCTTTTTCTCACACTTTATTACAAAAAAGAACAAAAAAAACTCAACAACTTTCTTCGTTTCCCTCTTTTAACATTCTCAACAGTTGCAGGTTGCTGGGTTTTGATCGTTTAGTCCAGGACACAGGTAATTAATTCAATATATAATAGTTTAGAATTTTTTTTACTTTTTAGCAATTTGTATAATTTTTCTGTTTGCCCAAGCAAAATTTTCAGTCTTTTGAACACTAAACGAACATTAAACAACGACGAAGATCCAGTGAAATCTCATTAGTGGGGTATGGGAGGGTAGCGTGTACGCAGCTCATTAGTGGGGTCTGGGAGGGTG
>NW_017691292.1:0-1493 GCF_001879085.1 Nicotiana attenuata
GTACCCTTTTATGTCCAAAGAAACGATGTTGAAACATCAATTAAGAGCGCGATTGTGAGCACGTGATTTTTGCCATATATGAAATACTCCTATAAAATCCCACGAAAATAGATTTTTGTTAATTATTCGCCATTTTAGGAATTTTTGTAGAATTTTATTTAATTGTTTGTATTTTGTGCATGTTTAAGTTTTATTCAAATCATGAAAAATACCAAAAACATCACACATGGCATTTAGGCTTTATTTTACATTTTTAGGATTAATCGGTAGTTGCTTGTTTTATAAAAATTAAAAATCACAAAAAAAAATGCTTCATTTTTACACTTTTTCCTTTTATTGATTTTTTCTCTTTTAATTTAGGATTAAGTAGCTTTTATAATTTTTTATAATTAGTTAATTAGTTTAATTTTACATTTATAGATAATCTAGGATTTTAATTAGGATTTTTAATTAAAGAAAAGAAAAAGAAAAACAAATAAAAAAAGAAAATAAGAAGAGAATTTGAAAGATGGGGTTTTAATTCAAATTTAGGTTGTTCTTATACTACAAAATCTGGCCAGACCACTCAAAGCCCCAATACCATACCCAATAGGGGTTTTGACATAGTTACCTACAAAAACAAAACTATTTGCCCTTGTCTACCCATTTGTTTTCCTACCCATAAACTAATTACATTTCCTACCCATAGTAGGTTTTGTGGGGAATTTTTTCTTTATTCTTCAACTCTTTTTTTTTCTATGCTTCTTTTCTGTTCTTTTTTTTTTCTTTTCTCCTTTTTTTTTCTCATTTTCTTTTTATTTTTTTCTTTTTTGCTTTTCTAATTTCATTTAACTTCTGTTTTTTTATATTCTTTTTCTCTTCATAATCTAATTTATTTACTGTTTTCACTATTTTTTATTATTATTATTATTTTTTATATTATTACTAAAGAAAAATCAAATTATGTATCAATTAAATGTAGTTAATACAACCAGAAAAATATTAACTAACATATGATACCAGTATAGTATATAGCTATACCACAGGGTATACAATTGTACGCAAAGAGTTAGAAAAATTTTAATTCAATTATTAAACTGAAATAATATCAGTTGTCAAAAAAAAAAATTAAAATTCTAAAAGGATCTAATTGTAAGAGTATACCGTTCCATCATATAGCATACTATAATTTTTTATTTTTTTTGCATTTTCAGTTTGCCCCACATGCTTGGGTAAAAGCTTAAAACAAATTAAAAGGGAAAAGACAAGTGAATTTTCGGGTAATAAGTATACTATTATAGTATATTGTATACTATTACAACATATTGTTACAGTATCTTGCATATTATTACAGTATACCATAACAATATATTGTATACTATAATAGTATACTGTTGCAGTATAACTATATACTCCTATAGTATATTAGTATACTGTAGCGGTATACTATTTTGTAAACTATAATAGTATAGTGTTGCAGTATAGCTATATACTCCTACAGCATATTGTATACC
>NW_017691292.1:4413-5606 GCF_001879085.1 Nicotiana attenuata
TTTTTCTTTTATCCCGGCATAACCCGCGGACCTCCCTGGCATAACCCAAGGACCTTTTTTCTTTTATCCCGGCATAACCCGCGGACCTCCCTGGCATTACCCAAGGACCTTTTTTCTTTTATCCCGGCATAATCCGCGGACCTCCCTGGCATAACCAAAGACCTTTTTTCTTTTATCCCAGCATAACCCGTGAACCTCCCTAGCATAACCCTAGAACCTTTTTTCTTTTATCCCGGCATAACCCGCGGACCTCCCTAGCATAACCCAAGGACCTTTTTTCTTTTATCCCGGCATAACCCGTGGACCTCCCTGGCATAACCCAAGGACCTTTTTTCTTTTATCCCAGCATAACTCGTGGACCTCCCTGGCATAACCCCAGGACCCTTTTTTCTTTACGCCGGCATAATCCGTGGATCTCCGCGGCATAACCCGAGGACCCTTTTATTTTCCTGCATAACCCGGTCATTTTTCCAGCATAACCTGGTAATCCTCCCAATTCAAGGCTTCACTCCTATTCCCAAGGATACACAATCCTGGCATTTATTGCTTTTAATGAAGAATAAATTCAGACCTTTGTCACAAATAACTCACGAAATTTTCCTAGTGAAAACTGGGGCAGAAAAATTTCGTTCGTTTGTTTGTTTTGGCATCTGAGCAGGTTTGACGCCGAGGCGCAGGATCCGAGGTGGCCGAAAGAATGAGCCTCAGTCCAGAATAAAGAAAAGAAGAAAAACAACAAAAGCAAGTGAATTCAAAATGCTGAAGCGGACAAAAAAAAAAATCTCCTTGTTGAGGTGAGAACAACGCCGCGAAAATCACCTCAAACGGAGCTCTAGAACTCAAGATATGCCCAAAATACTAAAATTCTCGGTTTAAAACACTGTCCAGGAGATTTTTCTTCATCGCCTTCGCGGGAGACCTTCGTGTTCCCGAAGGGCAATTTTTCGCGTTGACCGGTCAACCCAGAAATCCTTCTTCGCGTTCGTCGAAACCCTCTCGCGTTCGCGAAGAACAAATCTTCACACCAGAAACCAGCAATTTTTCTCGACACAGAAATGAGCATAACTCCCTCATACGATGTCCAAATTAAGATGATTCTTTTTGCTATACCTCCGTAATTACGATACGGATCTAATGATTCAATTAAAACTTAATTTGGAGTTCATTTGCTTAATATGGTACCCTTTATGTCC
>NW_017691293.1:0-576 GCF_001879085.1 Nicotiana attenuata
AACGAGGACATAATTTCTCCCAAATTTTACATAATTCACACGCCGAGTGGTGAATTTTCAATTTTTCTTTGTCTTACTATGTTTTTTGTGTATCATATTCGTACTAACACTCATATATTTTGTAACGACTAGGCCGGTTGTTTTGGGAGTATTAGCCCCGACCCCTATTTACTGCTTCCTCTATTTTATTTTATGCGTATGTGACTTGTAGGGAAGATTTGCTTTTGGTTTCTGAGTGAAATGGGATACTTAGTCCCTAAATTCAATAATATCAATTAGGGCTCAACAACATAATCTCATAGCCTAGAAATGAGTTTTCTAGCATTCTTCCAAAAATACCAAAGTTAGACACCGGGCCCACATGGTCCAAACACGAGGCTCGAACCAAAACCTAGTCACCCATAACCCCACGAGTTCAAATATATAATTTGTTTTAAGATTCGACCCCAAATTGAGGTTGAATCACCCAAAATTCCCAAAACCCTAACTCTACCCAAAACCCTTAATTTCTACTTTGATTTCATGATTTAGGCTTAGAAACTTGCTAATTAATGAAGGAAAAGTGAAGGAAATGAG
>NW_017691293.1:4736-5606 GCF_001879085.1 Nicotiana attenuata
GACGTCTGTACTGGTTCGACTACGTAGTTCCTTTGTGATGTCAGTTTGGGCTGACCAATGCCCCAGCAGCATTCATGCACGTTTATGCACAGTGTATTTCCGGCCCTATTTTGACTCAATCTTCATGTGTTATTGACGACATCTAGTGTACTCCCGGAGTCAGGAGGATCATGAGCAGCACCTGAGGACTGTGCTTCAGACCTTGAGAGAAAAGAAGTTATATGCAAAATTCACAAAGTGTGAGTTCTGGCTAGATTCAGTGTCATTTTGGGTCACGTAGTGTTGAGTGAAGGGATCAAGGTGGAACCGAAGAATGTTGATGCAGTGCAGAGTTGGCCCAGACCATCCTCAGCTATAGAGATTCGGAGTTTTCTTGGTTTGGTGGGGTATTACCATATTTGTAGAGGGGTTTCTCATCTATTGTAGCACTTATGACCACGCTGACCAGAAGGGTGCTCCGTTCAGGTGGACAGAGGAGTGTGAGGAGAGCTTTTAAAAGCTCAAGACAGCTTTGACTACGGCCCCAATATTGGTATTGCCTACAGGTTCAGGGTCTTATATTGTTTATTGTAATGCGTCGTGGATTGGTCTCGACGCGGTGTTGATGCAGGACGGTAGGGTGATTGCCTACGCGTCTAGGCGGCTGAAGGTGCATGAAAAGAACTATCTTATCCACAACCTTGAGTTAGCAGCTATTGTTCATGCCTTAAAGATTTTGCGGCACTATTTGTACGGTGTTCCTTGTGAGATCTACACCGATCACCGGAGTTTGCAACATCTGCTCAAATAGAAGGATCTTAACTTGCATCATGGTTAGAGCTGCTTAAGGATTATGATATCACTATTCTATACCAACCTGGGAAGGCCAAT
>NW_017691294.1:0-340 GCF_001879085.1 Nicotiana attenuata
TGAGTTTTTAGAAATAGGGCCTCCATTCCCTAGTCGCCCTTTTTTACCAACATTAGGGCTCCAATCCCAGACTTGAGTTTTTAGACATAGGGCCCCCATTTCCTAGTCGCCTTTTTTACCAACATTAGGGCTCCAATCCCTGAGTTGAGTTTTTAGACATAGGGTCTCCATTCCCTAGTTGCTTTTTTTACCAACATTAGGGATCCAATCCCTGAGTTGGGTTTTAGACATTGGGCCTCCATTCCCTAGTCGCCTTTTTCCCAACATTAGGGCTCCAATCCCTGAGTTGAATTTTTAGACATAGGGCCTACATTCCCTAGTCGCCTTTTTACCAACATTA
>NW_017691294.1:5289-5606 GCF_001879085.1 Nicotiana attenuata
GGCTCCAATCCCTGAGTTGAGTTTTTAGACATAGGGCCTCCATTCCCTAGTCGCATTTTTTTTACCAACATTAGGGCTCCAATCCTAGACTTGAGTTTTTAGACATAGGGCCTCCATTCCCTAGTCGCCTTTTTTACCAACATTAGGGCTCCAATCCCAGAGTTGAGTTTTTAGACATAGGGCCTCCATTCCCTAGTCGTTTTTTAACCAACATTAGGGCTCCAATCCCTGAGTTGAGTTTTTTGAAATAGGGCCTCCATTCCCTAGTCGCCCTTTTTTACCAACATTAGGGCTCCAATCCCAGACTTGAGTTTTTA
>NW_017691295.1:0-532 GCF_001879085.1 Nicotiana attenuata
AACATAGGGTCCCACTCCCTAGTTGATGCCAGCATAACCTGATGACTTTTCCAACATAGCGTCCCATTCCCTAGTTGATGTCAGCATAACCTGATGACTTTTCCAACAAAGCATCCCACTCCTTAGTTGATGCCACCACAACTTGATGACTTTCCAACATAGGATCCCACTCCTTAGTTGATGCTAGCATAACCTGATGACTTTTCCAACATAGCATCCCACACCCTAGTTGATGCTAGCATAACCGGATGACTTTTCAAACAAAGCGTCCCACTCCCTAGTTGATGCCACCACAACTTGATGACTTTCCAACATAGGGTCCCACTCCCTAGTTGATGCCGGTATATTCTGGTGGCTTTCTAACATAGGGTCCCACTCCCTAGTTGATTCCAACATAACCTGATGACTTTTCAAACATAGGGCCCCACTCCCTAGTTGATGCCAGCATAACCTGATGACTTTTCCAACATATGGTCCCACTCTCTAGTTGATGCCCGCATAACCTGATGACTTTCCAACATAGGGTCCCACT
>NW_017691295.1:5286-5605 GCF_001879085.1 Nicotiana attenuata
CAGCACAACTTGATGACTTTCCAACATAGGGTCCATTCCCTAGATGATGCTAGTATAACCTGATGAGTTTTACAACATAGCGTCCCACTCCCTAGTTGATGCTAGCATAACCTGATGACTTTTCCAATATAGGGTCCCACTCCCTAGTTGATGCCAACATAACCTGATGACTTTTTCAAACATAGGGCCACTCCCTAATTGATGCCAGCATAACGTTATGACTTTTCCAACATAGTGTCCTACTCCCTAGTGATGCCAGCATAACATGATGACTTTTCCAACATAGGGTCCCACTCCCTAGTTGATGCCAGCATAACCT
>NW_017691296.1:0-266 GCF_001879085.1 Nicotiana attenuata
TCCAATCCCTGAGTTGTGCCTTTTGGACATAGGGCCTCCAATCCCTAGTCGCCTTTTGCCAACATTAGGGCTCCAATCCCTGAGTTGCGTCTTTTTAGACATAGGGCCTCCATTCCCTAGTCGCCTTTTGCCAATATTAGGGCTCCAATCCCTGAGTTGTGCCAGTTTACACATAGGGCCTCCATTCCCTAGTCTCCTTTTGCCAACATTAGGGCTCCAATCCCTGAGTTGTGCCTTTTTATACATAGGGCCTCCATTCCCTAGTC
>NW_017691296.1:5267-5605 GCF_001879085.1 Nicotiana attenuata
GCCTTTTTAGACATAGGGCCTCCATTCCCTAGTCGCCTTTTGCCAACATTAGGGCTCCAATCCCTGACTTGAGCCTTTTGAGACATAGGGCCTCCATTCCCTACTCGCCTTTTGCCAACATTAGGGCTCCAATCCCTGAGTTGAGCCTTTTTAGTCATAGGGCCTCCATTGCCTAATCGCCTTTTGCCAACATCAGGGCTCCAATCCCTGAGTTGTGCCTTTTTAGACATAAGGCCTCCATTCCTTAGTCGCCTTTTCCCAACATTAGGGCTCCAATCCCTGAGTTGAGCCTTTTTAGACATAGGGCCTCCATTCCCTAGTCGCCTTTTGCCAACATT
>NW_017691297.1:0-686 GCF_001879085.1 Nicotiana attenuata
AATAACTACAGTGAATGTACAAATTACCTACAGTTTAAGTACCTAATATAAGAATAACTACAATTTACCTACAGTTACAGGGCAAACAGGAAACACATCATCCACAATCATGTCTACATTATATCTACATTTTAGACTACAATTAATCGTGGAATGTTCTACAAAAACTACAAACTAACTACAATTACACTACAAACAGTAAATCTAGGTGAGGGCTTCAACAGATCATATCCATTACACTAAATGTACAATTACACTACAATTACACTGCAATTACACTACAAATACACGACAAACAGTAAATCTAGGTGAGGGCTTCAACAGATCATATCCATTACACTAAATCTACAATTACACTACAATTACACTATAATTACACTGCAATTACACTACAAATACACGACAAACAGTAAATCTAGGTGACGGCTTCAACAGTCAGTATTTCTAAGTCGTTTGGAGAAGTTGTCGGCAGCTTTTCATATTAGTCTCTTTACATGTCTAGTTTTTAGAAAGTTAAACTAATTATAATTTGGAGTTTTGTACAAAAAGTTATAACCATTATACTAGAGGCTGTCTCGAAGAGTTGGAGAAGGCTGTTGGAAAATTTGTTCTACGCGATCGCGTTGTAGCGGCCGCGATCGCATAGTGTAAAGAAGGGCTGGAAAATTTTGTGCTCGCTATCGTAT
>NW_017691297.1:5252-5605 GCF_001879085.1 Nicotiana attenuata
ATAATCCTAGGTACGTAAAGTCCGGAGTACGAACAGAGTAACTAAGGTTTCACTATAACTGTTACAATATCACGTACGGAAGACAAGCTACGACTAATTACTAAGTTATAATATTAAGATTTTTATGTCTAACTAATTAACTAACAAATTAAAGAAGTAAATTAAAAACTAGGGATACTAAGGGTTGGAGAAAAGATTAGGAGGTCTAGAGTTATGATTTCCCCAATTGTCAGAATCCTTCCCGCTACGTCTTTTATAATTTCGCCTAAGTATTCTCTACCGATCGTGAGTACTCTGAGTGTCGTAGCTCTTTCTCGAGCAACTACCACAATTTACGAGATGTATTCTCTCGA
>NW_017691298.1:0-323 GCF_001879085.1 Nicotiana attenuata
AGGGGTTGGAGCCATAATGTTGGAAAGGGAAAACGCTCAACTCAGGGATTGTAGCCCTAATGTTGGCGAAAAGGGAAAACGCTCAACTCAGGGATTGAAGCCCTAATGCAGGGGTTGGAGCCCTAATGTTGGCTAAAGGGAAAAAATGCTCAACTCAGGGGTTGGAGCCCCAATGTTGGCTAAAGGGAAAAAACGCTCAACTCAGGGGTTGGAGCCCTAATGTTGGCTATAAGGAAAACGCTCAACTCAGGGGTTGGAGCCCTAATGTTGGCTAAAAGGAAAACGCTCAACTCAGGGGTTGGAGCCCTAATGTTGGCTAAAAG
>NW_017691298.1:5192-5605 GCF_001879085.1 Nicotiana attenuata
GGAAAAAACGCTCAACTCAGGGGTTGGAGCCCTAATGTTGGCTAAAGGGAAAAAACGATCAACTCAGGGGTTGGAGCCCTAATGTTGGCTAAGAAGAAAATGCTCAACTCAGGGGTTGGAGCCCTAATGTTGGCTAAAAGGAAAAACACTCAACTCAGGCGTTGGAGCCCTAATGTTGGCTAAAAGGAAAACGCTCAACTCAGGGGTTGGAGCCCTAATGTTGGGTAAAATGAAAAATGCTCAACTCAGGTGTTGGAGCCCTAATGTTGGCTAAAGGGAAAACGCTAGCCCTAATGTTGGCTAAAAGGAAAAACGCTCAACTCAGGAATTGGAGCCCTAATGTTGGCTAAAAGGAAAAATGCTCAACTCAGGAGTTGGAGCCCTAATGTTGGCTAAAAGGAAAAACTCTCAAC
>NW_017691299.1:0-243 GCF_001879085.1 Nicotiana attenuata
AATCCCCGAGTTGAGTTTTTAGACATAGGGCCTCCATTCCCTTGTCGCTTTTTAACCAACATTAGGGCTCCAATCCCTGAGTTGTGGTTTATAGATATAGGGCCTTCATTCCCTAGTCGCCTTTTTTACCAACAATAGGGCTCCAATCCCTGAGTTGAGTTTTTAGACATAGGGCCTCCATTCCCTTGTCGCCTTTTTTAACCAACATTAGGGCTCCAATCCCTGAGTTGAGTTTTTAGACAT
>NW_017691299.1:5267-5605 GCF_001879085.1 Nicotiana attenuata
ACCAACATTAGGGCTCCAATCCCTGAGTTGAGTCTTTAGACATAGGGCCTCCACTCCCTAGTCATTTTTTTACCAACATTAGAGCTCCAATCCCCGAGTTGAGTTTTTAGACATAGGGCCTCCATTCCCTAGTCTCTGTTTACCAACATTAGGGCTCCAATCCCTGAGTTGAGTTTTTAGATATAGGGCCTCCATTCCCTAGTCGCCTTTTACCAACATTAGGGCTCCAATCTCTGAGTTGTGATCTTTAGATATAGGGCCTTCATTCCCTAGTCGCCTTTTTTACCAACAATAGGGCTCCAATCCCTGAGTTGAGTTTTTAGACATAGGGCCTCCAT
>NW_017691300.1:0-5605 GCF_001879085.1 Nicotiana attenuata
ATTATTTGCACCTATAATACATGTTTCAAATATTTTTACTTCATTTTATATAATTACATTAGCATTTTTGAGCTATTTATCTAATTTTGCAATAGTAGCCTATACTCATATACAAATGCTCCTTATTTATACTATTTGCACCAAAAATAGCATTTTATATTTTTTTAATAATTCTAAATCATTATTTTTAATTATTTTGGTGTATAAAACATTTTTACTAATTTACTAATTATTTTTTATAAATTATTTTGCTAAATTATATGTGTTTAAAAGGCAGGCCAAATTTTTGAGTGATTTTTTGGATCAAATTGACCCAATGTGCTTAGCCCAACCCCTTGCCCAAGACCAAATGACCCCTTTATTTCTAACCTGGTCGGTAACCTGCTTTAATCGACCCGGCCAACTCCCTTTTTTTTCATCTTGGCCGTTGATCTCAAATGATCAACGGCTCCTAATAAACTAACCCCTTCGAAATTACCCCATCCCCTAAAACCCTAACCCATTCCCCTTAACCTGCCGCCTTCAAACACTCTCAACTCTCCTCTCCTACGAACCCTAGCCGCTACATCTCTCAATCTCTCCAAATCCGGCCCTAAGATGGAATCAATTACTAATTCACTTACCTTATTGGTCTCCTCTCGCTACTGGTTGTCCGTTTGTGGTGTTACATAGGTGTTTGCCTAAGTTTGGCAAGTGAGATCTTCTCAGATCGGACTAAAATGGTTTGAAACTTTTGATTTTGAACATTATCTCGTCAATATACACCCAATACCCTGCTATGTGAGTCCGATTTCAGTGAGATCTCTGTCGATTTGTGTTTTCCCTCTTGAACTAGGGTTTACCTGTTTCTCTCCTAAATTGATTCTGAATCGATTTTGCATGCTTTCTTTCCTTATTTTAAGTTTGATTTACTTTGGTTCCTTGTTTATTCGTCCAATTTTACAGCTATATAAACCCCTCCCCATTCCCCTTTGAGACAGACTTGGAATCGTTATAATCTCACTAAAATTTGAAGCTTTGTTCTGTGCTTTGTTTTGGCCGGCTGAGAGCCAAGGCTACAGAGAGTCTACTGTTTGAACTTTCTCTTGGTGCGAGCATTGCCCGGGGTTCTTTCGAAGCTCTAGGGAACTTTGATGCATTGAGGTTCCTGGGTTCTTGTGGATCTTTTGTTTTTTATTGTTATCCGTTAACTGTAAGCCACTTGACTTTTGCAATTTCATCCTTATGTGTCTTTGATTTGCATGTGTTTTCACCTCTGAAATCTATGGCTTAATGTGTTTCTGGGTTACTTCTATGCACGACTGTGTTAACTCTACACTTGTTTTAAGTCTCTTTAGCATTTAACTTCTCTTAATGCTGCTAGGTCTGAGATTGTCTAAGTCTATCTTAGATAATCTGACCCCCTTAAGCTCGTTTAACTAGTGTATTAGTGCATGAATGTTCATAAATATGCTTACTTACTTAGTCCTGAACTTTTGCAATGTATGCTTCACATTTGTAATGACCTGTGTTAGAACTTCCTTCGTTAACTATGACATGTTTCTCTGATGTCTTGTTACTTATCATGCTCACTTGATCCCACACCCCATTACTGATTGATTGAGATCTTAACTGTTATTTCAACTTGTTTTCCCTGCCCCGTTTGAACCATTTTGTTTTATGATATTGGGATGAATCCTTGGCATTACTTAGACTTTCTTTAGTTAATTAGTCTATTGTGCAATGCCAGAATACCTACATGTGCTATTTGGCATGAGCTCATTATTTCACACTACTCTGACTCTCTACAATGTTTGTCTTGCATGTATAATGTGTTTTAATCTGTTGTTAAGACCTTTTTTTCTATCAACTATGATCCTGCTTCTATGCTAATATGTCCCTCAGTATGTCTTGGGCTCACCTGATTCCCCGTTCCTTCAGTGATTACGTGGCTTGTCATAACGTGTGCTCCCTATCATGTCTCAATATAGTCGTGCTCCCTGATGAGAGTTAACATGTTTGTCTTATGACACTAGGATGTACACTTAGCATAATTTGGACCTCTCAGGTTTCAACCTGTTTTATATTGTGTATCTATGCATGATAACTTCCGTCAAATCTTGCAAACTTGTTTCTCCCCTAACTCTTTCAATGTGTGACTGTTATGTGCTAATTTGTTAAGTGTTGAAATGCTGCTGAACCTGCTTCTAAGTCCTGTGACCTTCTTGATTAGCTGCTCTTTATGCTCAACTTGGCTATGTTTACTTTAGGTTATAAGTGTATCCCCCCAACTTTTGTCCGTCAATCATTGTCCACCCTCCCTCATTTGTTACTTATGTTGTTCTGAACTTCTCATTCTTAGCAAGCTGAAAGCCAAGGCTACTAAGGCCATTACTACTGACCTCCCTAGTGTGAGCACTGCTCGGGGTCCATTTGAGACCCATGTGAACTCTGACACACCAGGGTCTGGGTCTTTAGTCACTCCCTGAAAGTCTGGGTTTGCCGCAAGAGAATTGCTGAAGGCCCAAACAGTTCTAGGTATTTCTTTTGGACCTGCTGTGGTTCTATTGTCATTATTTATAGAATATTTGTAATTTTATTCATTATTGGGCATGTAATAACTTTGTAATAACAATTGGGTGTTAGTAAAAATGGGGAATGCGTAGATTCTTAGTGTTTGCATGAAAAAGGGGTAGATAATATGCCTGTAGGACTCATTGATTCACTTGATATATGTGTTGTTCGATCTATATGTGCACTGTACAAATTATGTCATTAGAGAAGTAGACACACACACTGTTTGCTTGCAAAAATGAATCCAATGTTGCAATCATCCTTACTGCTACGTGGTACTAGAGAAATTGCCTATAGGAATAAATGTCAGTAATTTCTTTCAACTCACTAGAAATCATGCCTATAGGATTATGATCATTTCATTTGCTACTATATCGCACTGATCACTAGAAGTCATTGCCTATAGGATTTTGATCATTCCATTTGCTACTGTATCGCACTGATCACAGGAAATCATGCCTATAGGATTTTGATCACTTCATTTGCAATTTATCATCCTATTCACCTAGAAAACATGTCTATAGGGTTTAGCATAAATAATAAATAGGTTCCAGGTCTTAATAGTTAGAGATCCTGTCTATAGGATATCACAGTTCGCCTTAACAATTGTTAATATTGCACCTCTCAACTTTGTTTACTATCCACTTAGGCCGTTGTCAGAAGGCACGAGTAATCCTGGGTTTCTCCCAATAGGTTTCACTATCACCTGGGGCGTAAATCATTTGAACCCAGCGTCTATAGGTTAAAATACTAGAAATCCACAATCTCAAATCAGCATGCAAATCGTATAATCACTGAGAGATAAACACCACCTGGCCTCTGAAACTGTTTTTATCCTTTGGTGCCTTGTCACATAGGAATCACGTATATAAGGCTTAAGATTCTTAATTTTGAATTGCCTAGCATGAAAACTTGTCTTGCGTGCATTTGTTGCTTAAGTGTGGAGGCAAACTTGATCCCCTTAATTGCCCATATTTGAAGTCCAATGTATTTTTGTATGTCTCCTAGTTTTGATATTTCCGAGAAGTCTAAGTAAGGTCTAGAACTACCAAAATAGAGGTCCAACACCTCCTGGACCATAGGTATGGGACGGGTAGTGCAAGCATAGGGTACGACTTAGAATTGTATTACAGCGCTTTTACATAAACAACTTTAACATAGTAATCGGCTAGCATGAGATGATAGTCTATGCCCGCTGAATAATATGAGTAACTCCCTATCCTAAGGGAGTTGCGAAGTATTATTTATGTTTCACGGGGTGATCCTTAGGCTAAAAAACTTAGCCCCCCCCCCTCTCTCTCTTTATATGTTGTTATTAGATCTAAATAGTTGTATCACCATATGCGCACTAAGATCTGTACTAATCATGTTATAATAAAAGTTCTTTGACTTCTGAATTTCCTTTATTTATTTGATCACCTAACTTAATTGTAATGCACATAATCTTAAGTGGACCCACAGTTGTGGACCTCAAGAGTGCCTAATACCTTCTCTTTGAGGTAATTTGAGCCCTTACCCGATCTTTGGTGACGTTGACTAGTAAAATAGAGTTATCTGCATAATAAGTGCCCTACCACACCTTAAAAATTGTTAGGTGGCGACTCTTCTCCTTTAGCACTCTATCTCCCATTCCAAAAGGAGTTGTCACGACGTCGAAACCCGCTTTCGCGAGAAAATGGGGCGCAATAGTCATCATAACTTTAATACATTGTCACGACCCAACCCCGATCGTGATGGTGCCCAACATACTGCTAGGCAAGCCCGGCCATTTAGACAACCTTAACCGATTAATCACAGTGGATAAGTAAATTTTTACAACTAAAATACCAAGTTAAATGCGGAAATCCTAAAATAAATTCTAAAATTCGGAAAGCCCAAAATATAAAATACTACTCAGCCCATGGAATCTGGTGTCACAGGTCTGAGCCTCTAATGCATGAGTATTAACCTACTACATATTGTTCTCTAGAAATGCAGAAACAAATAAATAAGATAGAAGGAAGATCAGGACTGTGAACGTCAATTTGCAGCTACCTTGAATCTCCCAAATGTGATGCTAGGCCGAGAAAGATCTCACTCAGCCTCAGTGGGTGCGCCTGAATCTGCACACAAGGTGCAGGGAGTAATGTGAGTACTTCCAACCCATAAAGTAATAAACATAAATACAGTATGAGAATAAGAAATCCTAAATAGGCACAAAGTAAAGCTATAAATATAGCAACATGAACCAGTAGCATAATACAGTAAAACAGTGAAAACAATTATAGAATTATCACATAAGAATAGAGAATAAATGACAATTAAATATGCAATGCAACACAGAAACCGGTACTCTCCAGTACCCGCTGCGGCGTGTAGCCCGCTCCATTTATTTATCGTCAACGGCGCTCACTGGGGGTGTGCAGACTCCGGGAGGGGCCCCTTACGGCCCAAGCGCAATAATAAGCCATATCGCAGCATCAAACAGGCCCTCGGCCGCTTATCAATATCAGTATCATACCGGTGCGGCGTCCAGCCCGATCCCATACTCAGTCCAAAATCACATAAGCCCCTCGGGCACAATAACATAAAAATATTCAGCCCAAACATCATTTAAAAAAAATATTAATTTAGTTTGTACTTTGAGAAAAATGGTTGAGTTTACAAAACAGTATTAAATACCAGGACTGAGTTCAATAATTATAATTATGGTAAGAAACCAGTAAGAATAATCCCTGAAGGATTCAAGTAGTTGGCACAAAGCCCAATTATGACAATTAATCCATTTTTATAAGGATGTTACTAATCTACAATCAATTAGGTAGTAATTTTATTAAGCGGGACAATCCCCGACGGTGTTCTACCCCACGCCCGTTATCCGGCGTGCAAGTCACCTCACATAGCACTATATTGTGCAAATTCGGGGTTTCAAACCCTCAACACAGTATTTATATTTATTACTAACCTCAAGCCGGACAAAGTCCTAGCTTGCTATGCCTTCGCCTTTCGAATTAACCTCCTCGCGTACTGAATCTGATCAAAACCACAACGAATACATCACAATATGCTAATG
>NW_017691301.1:0-503 GCF_001879085.1 Nicotiana attenuata
ATATGGGGTGTGTGGGTAGGTTTGGGGATGAGGTCGAGGTTGGTGATAATATGGTGATGGACCCCTGGACCAAGCTCTCGATTCCACTACTGCAATATCTTCTTTCTTTTTCTTTCCCAATACCCCTCCAGTGCCGCTCTGGATGGCCTGGGTAGTTGCCTTGATCGCCGAATAGCTCATAATCTTGTTAGACTTGAGCCCCTCTTCCACCATACTTCCCATTTTCACGACCTCGTTGAAAGTTTTTCCCACTGCTGACACCAAGTGCCCATAGTAGGTGGGCTCCAAAGCCTGTAGGAAATAATCAACCATCTCGCTCTCTTTCATTGGAGGATCGACTCTTGCCGCCTGCACTCTCCACCGGAAACCGTATTCTCTGAAGCTTTCTCCGGGCTTCTTCTCAATTTTAGTCAGTGACAGACGGTCCGGACAATTCGTAGATTATACTGGAAACTAGACATGCAAATAGCTTGGGTCCGACGATCGTCCCAACGTGTACCATC
>NW_017691301.1:4274-5604 GCF_001879085.1 Nicotiana attenuata
GCAAATACTATTCTTGTGGATTCTCTCACTGTCCACCTTTAACTTTTCCAAGGTGGAGAGAGGGCAGATGTTTGCACTGGACCCGTTATCAATCAGCACCCGGGTGACCACAAAGTCTTCACATTTCACCGTGAGGTAGAGTGCTCTATTATGCTCAGTGCCTTCCAAAGGCAGCTCATCATCAGGAAATGTAACCCTGTTGACCTCGAAAATCTTGTTTGCTATTTTCTCAAGATGGTTCATGGAAATCTTATCAGGAACATGGGCTTCATTAAAAATTTTCATCAATGCCTGGCGGTGCTCATCTGAGTGGATCAATAATGATAGCAATGAAATCTGTGCCGGGGTCTTTCTCAACTGTTCTACAATGGAGTAATCTTGTGCCTTCATCTTCTTCAAAAATTCTTCTGCCTCTTCTTCAGTTACGGCTTTCTTTACTGGTACTGGATTATGTTTGGTAATTTTAGCTTTTCTCAGCTCGTCAGGGGCAAAGCACCTTCCTGAGCGAGTCAGCCCATGGGTTTCACAAACTTCTTCCTTAACTTCCTTCCCCTTATACATCACTGTCACTCGGCCGTGATGATAACCGGCTCTGTGCGAGCCCCTTTTACAATCACAACGGGCTTGATAGCTGCCCCCGGCACCACCACTTTAGCTGGTTCTTGTGTTACTGCAACACTGCTCAAAGGCTCATTCTTTATCACCGCAACTGGTTTGCTAACTGTCTCTTCTACCTTGATTGATGCTCTCCCACTTGTTGGTTTTTCATTTGATCTGTCCTCACTAGCCTTGATCATCATTACGGTTTGTGAATGCTTCTTATGCTCTCCCTTTTGTACTAACTCAATCATATGGGTCTCGTGATGGGTTGGCAATGGATTCTGAGTGATGTTAGGCGTCTCTGGGGCTTGCACTTCAATTTGTCGGGTGTCAATGAGCTCCTGGATGGCCGTTTTCAAATGCCAGCATTTTTCTGTGTCATGTCCCGGAGCACCTGAACAATACTCGCAACTCACAGAGTGGTCCAGATTCCTTGGGGGAGGATTTGGCAATTTGGGTTCAATCGGACTCAACATGCCCAACTGTCTCAATCTGTGGTATAAGTCAGTGTAAGATTCACCCAACGGAGTGAAAGTCTTCTTCTTCTACAGCCTATCATTCTTAAATGCAGGGTTGGGTAGAAAACCGGTTCCAGTGGGGTTTCTGTTGGCTCTCGGGGGTGGGAAGGTGCTTTGAGCTGGGTAAGTATTTTGTGGGGTGGGTGCGCGCCATTGCGCATGGGTAGGAAGTTGGGGGTATGTTTGGGCATGGTGGACAGAGAAATGGGGGC
>NW_017691302.1:0-689 GCF_001879085.1 Nicotiana attenuata
AACATTCAATGTATCGCCAGTTTATTTTCTCAGGGCAATGATACCGCCACCGATCCGTCTTCCATGAGGCATTGATTGCGCATGTCGATACGTTTCCCAAAAAGGCATTGATTGCGACGGTCGGGCGTCCTCGAGTCATGTTAGTATGGCTGGAGCCTTATGACCATAGTCATTTATGTTTGGCTGTAGCCTTTTAGTTCCCGAATGAAGTAGTTTTGGCGTCTATATCGAGGGTTTTCCTTTTTAGGGGTCTTATAAGTTCGATATATAGCCTTAACTTTAAGATCGGGATTATGCCTTTTGTAAGGTCTTATAAATTTTTGCATGCCTTACTTGAGGTCTTACAGTTTTGGTTACTTGGTACAAGTATTGTTCATGCCTTGCTTGAGGTCTTACAGGTCGAGGTTGCCCATATGGGGTTTTATGGCCTCGGATTTTGATAAGTCGATGGGGTTGCGATTGGCGGCAGTCCCCGAGACATTGAAAGTTTTCTTGGCCCTGGGGCTATTTTTGTGGACTTGACGTTGCCTCATTGAGGGCTTACGAGTTTGAAGTTTCCGACCCGGGGGTCATACGGTTTCGAGTTTTTGATGCCAGTCCCCGAGTTTTCGGGACTTTTTTGGGCTCTTGAGCCATTTTTTGTTAAACATTGATGTTGTCTTATTGTAGGGCGTTACGAGTTTGAAGTT
>NW_017691302.1:4134-5604 GCF_001879085.1 Nicotiana attenuata
TTTAACCAAACCACAGCTTCACTATGCGATAGGAATGCGGTCCGCATACCAGATCTGCGACCGCATTCTTGACCGCATAATGGCATTTTTCTGGGAAATTGATTCTTTTGACTTTTTCAAACATAGATCAATACCAAGGGTCCGAACCGCGGCGAGCAAGCTCGCGGCGAAGAATTTTACGCATTCCTAACACATATTCGGAGTTGACACCACAAGATACTAGGTTTTGAGCCAAAAATTTTACGGGGCCTCACACGGGCGGAGAGTTTGGGGAGTTTGGCTTATTTACCAGCAATGGAGAGGCCCATGGTGATGGATGTTCAGGCCTTAGCGAGCCAGTTTGTGAGATTGGATCTTTCGGAGCCCAGTCGGATTCTAGCTTATGTGATTTCTTGGTCTTCCTTATTTGATCATATCACAGAGCGTCAGTATGATGACCCTCATTTGCTCATCCTCAAGGACAAGGTTCTGCATAGCGATGTTAGAGATGTGACTATTGGCGATGACGGGGTATTGAGGATTGTTTACCTTGAAAATGGTAATAACAATTAGATTTGATTTTGTGTTCTAAAAATATGTAATCTATTTTTATGCTAGTTGTTAGGCAATGGATGCTAAGTGGGAGATTAGAAAATGAAATAAGAGCTTGTAAATAGCTTAGTGACCAAACCGAATAGTTGGAAACCAGGGCCTCGAGCTGGCATGCGCGGGCCTCGAAGTCGAGTCGGATGCCCGGCTAAGGGTAGTTGATGAAGGGTTAACAGTTATGATAAATTTGATGGCGGCTCTTTATGACCAATAATGGGCAATAAATGAAGAACAATTAATGAAATGTAATAAATATGAGTAAGACAATAAATGTAAGCAATAGAATCAAATGGAGAGTATTTTTGAGTTAGAGAGCAGAGAATGTTCTTGTATTCAATAATGTGTGTTGTCCTCCTCTTACAAAATGACAAGGGTCCCCTTTATAGATGAGGGGAATCCCATTATAGTACAAATGCATTTATACAAAGATATGAGGTTGATAAAGCTATTTAATGCCACTGTACGGGCATGAACTAGCCTAACAGACTAGGTCAGCTTTAATCATGCCCTTGGGAACTTCCTGCTAGTGCGTCATAACCGTTGCTCTAGACTGCCTCGGGGCCGAGCATTATAAACCCTTAGGGTTGAACTCTGAGCCTTCTAGGGGTGATCTCTACGACGAGCCCTAATGATCATAAAATCGAGCCCTCTGATTTTTACCGTATACAGATAGTCCCCGCGTTGCTTAGATTAAAATGATAAGAAACGACTTTGACACCGATCTCCTCGAGCCTCTTGCGATGATGTCATGACTATGACATTAGCTTTTGTGATAACTGAGGCATCTCATCGATACATCTTTCTTAGAAACATTCAATGTATCGCCAGTTTATTTTCTCAGGGCAATGATACCGCCACCGATCCGTCTTCCATGTAGGCATT
>NW_017691303.1:0-931 GCF_001879085.1 Nicotiana attenuata
ACATTTCAGAAGACAACTCTATTCCCGTGTGGGAATTGGGTTTTTTGAATTGAAGAGTCGCCACCTAATGATTAAGTGCATTAGGACACAAAGAGTTTGAATTTTTGAAAACCAGAGTTCGGGTAAGGGCTAGAAATTATCTCGAGGGGAAGGTGTTAGGCACCCCTCAAGATCCACTAGTGTGGTTCCCGGCCATGCTATGTTGTGACTTTAATGCAAATAAGCATACAAATAACTTCACACATAAGGGTTACAAATAGATAGGTAACAAGCATGTTGGAATCAAGGTCTATGATCTACAATTTGTTTGAGGGAGGGTCTAAATGCAGAAAATTAATCAAGACATTGAATAAACAAAGAAGAAAAAATTTAGGGGAAAAAGGAATAATGCGGTAAAATTAAAGAGGGGTTTTGGGTAGTTGAAAAGACAGAATTTTATTGATATTAAACAAAGTCACATAAAGGTATTTAAGCGCAGAATGGTATCGTTACCTACTGCATGCTATTACCCGTCTCACCTATCTGTCCCGGAGGCGTTTAGGACTACTAATCTTAAAAGGGAGGGAGCTTGGCTTTTCAGGGGTTTTAAAAGGATAAAATTCTAGGGCGAAAACAAAACACATAAAGCAGTTAATGGGGAAATAAGAACAATTAAAGGCTTAAGTAGGCCTCCTCACTTAAAGAAACGAATTGTTTAGCATGTCTTACACATACTGTTTAGTTCATTAATTAAAATTAGCGTAGGAAGAATTGATTTACCACATATTTCCCAGATAGGGAGTCCAAATTAGTCCTGCTTAGATGTAGTTGTCGAAAACTGACAGTTGATTAATTATCTAACCATTTGTATGTTAAACAGGGCCTATAGGCATGATATCTATTAATCCAGGGACGGAGGAATAACTGATTGCAAAATGTCATTAGTTATAAG
>NW_017691303.1:4840-5604 GCF_001879085.1 Nicotiana attenuata
GACGCAAAGCATAAGTATAAATGGCGATATTTCAGTCGATATGAAGTATAAATACAAATGGCGATATTTCAGCCGACAGAAATTTAAACAAAGCTGGCGGTTTTTCAGCCGATACAGAGAATTAAATAAAGTTGGTGATTTTTCAGCCGATGCAAAGATTTGAATGCAATTGGCGGTCTTTCAGCCGATATGAGGGATTTAAACAAAATTGGTGATGTTTCAGCCATGCAAGATTTAAATAAAGCTGGCGGTATTTGAGCCGATGCAAATAAGAGGTGGCGATATTTTAGCCATGCAGGATGGAGACAGTGCTTAGTCTCGGAAGGCAGAAAAGTAGCCTTATGCAATGCAAGGAAATGCAGGATGGAGACAGTGCTTAGTCCCGGAAGGCAGAAAGGTAGCCTTATGCAATGCAAGAAAATGCAGGATGGAGACAGTGCTTAGTCTCGAAAGGCAGAAAAGTAGCCTTATGCAATGCAAGGAAATGCAGGATGGAGACAGTGCTTAGCCTCGGAAGGCAGAATGGTAGCCTTATGAAGAAAATGCGGATGGAGGTAGAGCTTAACCTCGGAAAGCAGAAAGGTAGCCTTATGCAAAATGCAGATAAAGGTGAGTAGTAAAGAAAGCTCTTAGGTGATAGATGATAGCTGATAGTTGATTGCGTCGTTGTGGCTGCTGGGGATGTCATGTGTGGACAGCACTTGTAAGTGAGTGATGATTCTGAGAGTTGTACTCCTGCAAAATATGAATATGTAACCGTATCT
>NW_017691304.1:0-344 GCF_001879085.1 Nicotiana attenuata
TCTCAACTCAGGGATTGGAGCCCTAATGTTGGCAAAAAGGCGACTAGGGAATCGAGGCCCTATGTCTAATATCTCAACTCAGGGATTGGAGCCCTAATGTTGGCAAAAAGACGACTAGGGAATGGAGGCCCTATGTCCGAAAATCTCAACTCAGGGATTGGGGCCCTAATGTTGGCCAAAAGGCGACTAGGGAATGGAGGCCCTATGTCTAATAATCTCAACCCAGGGATTAGAGCCTTAATGTTGGCAAAAAGGCGACTAGGGAATGGAGGTCCTAAGTCTAATAATCTCAACTCAGAGATTGGAGCCCTAATGTTGGCAAAAAGGCGACTAGGGAATGGAGG
>NW_017691304.1:5263-5604 GCF_001879085.1 Nicotiana attenuata
GATTGGAGCCCTAATGTTGGCAAAAAGGCGACTAGGGAATGGAGGTCCAATGTCCAAAAATCTCAACTTAGGGATTAGGGCCCTAATGTTGGCAAAAAGGCGACTAGGGAATGGAGGCCCTATGTCTAAAAATCTCAACTCAGGGATTGGAGCCCTAATGTTGGCGAAACGCGACTAGGGAATGGAGGCCCTAGGTCTACTAATGTCAACTCAGGGATTGGTGCCCTAATGTTGGCAAAAAGGCGACCAAGGAATGTATGCCCTATGTCTAAAAATCCCAACTCAGGGATTGGAGCCCTAATGTTGGCAAAAAGACGACTAGGGAATGGAGGCCCTATGTC
>NW_017691305.1:0-379 GCF_001879085.1 Nicotiana attenuata
TCGTTGCAAGTATCACGGTTACTGCTGGCAGTCAATAGAGAGTGAGACCTTATGTTGGAAAAGTCATCAAGTTATGCTGCCATCAACTAGGGAGTGGGACGCTATGTTGGAAAAGTCATCAGGTTATGCTGACATCAACTAGCAAGTAGGACCCTATGTTTGAAAAGTCAACAGGTTATGCTGGCATCAAATAGGGAGTGGTAACCTATGTTGGAAAAGTTATCAGGATATGCAGGCATCAACTAGGGAGTGAGACCCTATATTGGAAAGTTATCAGGTTATGGTGGCATCAACTAGGGAGTGAGACCCTATGTTGGAGATTCATCAAATTTGCTGGCTTCAACTAGGAAGTGGTACCTTATGTTGGAAAAGTCATCAC
>NW_017691305.1:5309-5604 GCF_001879085.1 Nicotiana attenuata
TGTTGGAAAAGTCATAAGGTTATGGTGGCATAACCTATGGAGTAGGACCCTATGTTTGAAAAGTCATCAGCTTATGCGGGCATCAACTAGGGAGTGAGACCCTATGTTGGAGAGTCATCAAGTTATGCTGACATCAACTATGGAGTGGGACCCTATACTGGAAAAGTTATCAAGTTATGGTGGCATCAACTAGGGAGTGGGACCCAATGTTGGAAAAGTCATCAGCTTATGCTGGCATCAACTAGGGAGTGAGACCCTATGTTGGAAAAGTCATCACGTTATGCTGGCATCAACT
>NW_017691306.1:0-246 GCF_001879085.1 Nicotiana attenuata
CTAATGTTGGTAAAAGGCGACTAGGGAATGGAGGCTCTATGTCTAAAAACTCAACTCAGGGATTCGAGCCCTAATGTTGCTAAAAAGGCGACTACGGAATGGAGGCCCTATGTTTAAAATCTCAACTCAGGGATTGGAGCCCTAATGTTGGTAAAAAGGCGACTAGGGAACGGAGGCCCTATGTCTATAAACTCAACTTAGGGATTGGAGCCCTAATGTTGGTAAAAGGCGAGTAGGGAATGGAGG
>NW_017691306.1:5268-5604 GCF_001879085.1 Nicotiana attenuata
GCGACTAGGGAATGGAGACCCTATGTCTAAAATCTCAACTCAGGGATTGGAGCCCTAATGTTGGTAAAAAGGCGACTAGGGAATGGAGGCCCTATGTCTAAAAACTCAACTAAAGGATTAAAGCCCTAATGTTGGTAAAAGGCGACTAGGGAATGGAGGCCCTATGTCTAAAAACTCAACTCAGGGATTGGAGCCCTAATTTTGCTAAAATGGCGACTAGGGAATGGAGGCCCTATGTCCAAAATCCCAACTCAGGGATTGGAGCCCTAATGTTGGTAAAAAGGCGACTAGGGAACGGAGGCCCTATGTCTATAAACTCAACTTAGGGATTGGAGC
>NW_017691307.1:0-386 GCF_001879085.1 Nicotiana attenuata
GTCCTGACACGTGCCATGGCCAGCCTTGCCATGTCCTGCGACGTCCTGACACGTCCTGAGTCGTGCCATGGCCATGTCCTGCGACGTCCTGACACGTCCTGACACGTGCCATGGCCATGTCCTGTGACGTCCTGACACGTCCTGACACGTGCCATGGCCACGTCCTGACACGTGCCATGGCCATGTCCTGCGACGTCCTGAGACGTCCTGCGACGTCCTGACACGTGCCATGGCCATGTCCTGCGACGTCCTGATACGTGCCATGGCCACGTCCTGACACGTCCTGACACGTGCCATGGCCACGTCCTGACACGTCCTGACACGTGCCATGGCCATGTCCTGCGACGTCCTGCCACGTGCCATGGCCATGTCCTGCGACGTCCTGA
>NW_017691307.1:4425-5604 GCF_001879085.1 Nicotiana attenuata
TCGTGCAAGTAGCGCCGCAAGGTGCCGTGCGCATGGGGCGAAGCTCAGTACATGTCGATTGCCATCGGTTGTTGCGGGCAACATCGGGAGGCAACATCGCTCGTGGCGGCTGATGGCTTTTGGCAACAGAACGGCAAAGCACCGTGCAAGTAGCGCCGCAAGGTGCCATGCGCATGGGGCGAAGCTCGGTAAATTGCCTATTGCCATCGGTTGTTGTGGGTTGTGTCTGGCATTGCTCCAACCCCCTATTCGTGCTTTGCGGGGCTTGTCTTGGCTTTGCAACGTTGGCATCGGCAACAACACATGGCTGCGCGTCGCGTGTTGGGGCTGTTGTTGGCTTGCATCGGCGAGGCAAGTGTACGTGCGGCACATGAGTGGTGTTCGGCTTGTGTGGCTAGGTTGGATCCCTGCTTGAGCAGCGACGTCCTAGCCCGCATGCCATCTCAGTCATGGCACAAGCGCAAATTAGGCTTGTTTGGCGTCGGTTTTCTGTGTTGCATACCTAATGCCAAGGCATTATCAAGCACAATCGGTTGCCTTTCGCCCCTCGCGTTCGACGTGCGGGGTGAACCAAAAGCTGCAGTTGTGTCCCAAGTCGTCCTTGCTTCGCCCTGCGATGGCTTGGTCCAGGACTAGTATGCTCGGACTCTCGGATTCGGTAAACGCAATGGGCATGGGGTCTTCATTGGCTCCTATCTGCCCAAAGAATGCTCCTTACGAATGACGGCCGTGCTCGTCTTGGACTTGGACGTGCCCTTTGGGTCGGCCATGCTCATGCGACGCCGGCGTCAATGAGGAATGCTACCTGGTTGATCCTGCCAGTAGTCATATGCTTGTCTCAAAGATTAAGCCATGCATGTGTAAGTATGAACAAATTCAGACTGTGAAACTGCGAATGGCTCATTAAATCAGTGGACTTCTCCTTCCTCTAAATGATAAGGTTCAATGGACTTCTCGCGACGTCCGCCGCGGCTGCTGGCACCAGACTTGCCCTCCATGTGTTGCTACTACCACCAAGATCTGCACCGACGGCAATGGACTTCTCTACACGTCCGCCGCGGCTGCTGGCACCAGACTTGCCCTCCATGTGTTGAGTGGTGTTCCTGACACGTCCTGAGTCGTGCCGTGGCCATGTCCTGCGACGTCCTGACACGTGCCATGGCCACGCCTTGCCACGTC
>NW_017691308.1:0-1017 GCF_001879085.1 Nicotiana attenuata
AACTATTCTATAAGTCCTAAAATAGATAAGAAAAAGGCAAGAATAGAACATATTGAAGTACTAACAAACTTCTTGATATAATTAAAAAGACTAAGTAGAAACTTAGTCAACAAAAAGTTTATACAAGTGCCCCATTATGATAACTGGGGACTTTTTTCAAAAAAAAACCCCTTAAAAACCGCCAAGGGATAAACCACCAATCAACAAAACAAAAACAAAATCTGGAAACATAAACTGGTCACTGAGGGGCTGGAATGCCAGAAGTTGTTATATTAGCTTCACTTTCATGAACAGCTATAGGTACGGTGGTAACTTCTAAAGAAGCAGCAACAGGAGCGGTTCCAGCTGGGATTGAAGTGCTAAGTTCATCGAGGGGAGCAAGAGTCACGGAAGTTTCAGCTTCCACAAACTGAGTCATAGAAGTTTCACCCTCGGGAGCTGGAATTGCAGCATTTTCAACTTCAATTGCCGCAGCAACGGCTTCTTCATTTAAAGGTTCTTCAGCCACGGGAGCTTCATTTGCCGGAGAAGGAAAGTCAAGTGGTTGTTGGGTCATCTCAATGGTTTTCAAAACTTTGGCCAATTCTGACTTTAAATCAAAGTTTTCTTGACTGGCCTCAGTTAAAGCATCACGACTAGAGTTTAGAAAAGCCCAACTCACCTCTATGTTAAAATTCTCCTCAAGAAGTTCACACTCTTTTTCCCACATAGCAAGATCATTCTTTAACACTTGATTTTCAGCTAAAGAGGAATCAAGGGAAGCTTCAAGGGAGGCATGAGAACTCTCTAAGGCACGTACCTTATCAGAAGAGATATTTAAATTAGCTTGAACTTGAGTCAAGTTTTGCACTAACTCCCCTGCATACTCTTCTTTCTTGGCCAAAAGTGCCTTAAGTTCTCTGATTTCTTCACTTGACTTTGATAATTGTTCTGAAAATGAACATTCAAGGCGCTCCTTATCCTTCTCAGCTTTACTAGAAGAAGCCTTGGCTCCCGCTAATTCAGAAGTCAGAGTCC
>NW_017691308.1:4000-5604 GCF_001879085.1 Nicotiana attenuata
TTAAATTTAGAAAAAAAATAATGTATACAACTTGAAAGAATTAATTAAATTTAAATAAGAAAGATTAAAGTTTAAAGACATCTTCAAATCTTAAAATAGAAATTTAAACAAAATTAAAATTAAAATGAAAAAAAAGTAAAGTAAAATAGCGATTTGATTAGAAAGGAAAATAATTTAATTTATGAAATATGCATCTTTATTAACTCTTTTTTTTTTGGTAATTATGTTTTTCATTAATCACCAAAGAAGCATTTACAAGCAGTTGAGTCTTCCTCGACTCACTTAGTCTTTACATAAAATCTAATACTATCCTATTTTAGAAGCAGTACACAAATCGTTACAAATAAGCTGGTCAATATTTAAATTGCTGCATCTTCTTCCTCATTTCACCTTGGGCTCTGACGTTGCAAACACATGCTATCTCTCGTGCAATCTGCTCTGTTGTTCTCCGTGTATTTTCAAATATTCTGCTGTTCCTCTCTCTCCATATCCCATGAATGTGTTCTGCATAGATCATTTTCAGAATTTTTGCTGTACATGATCTTACTTTTGCTTGTGTCTCTATCCATGTCTTCATCTGTGTATATGATTGCCTTGAGTTCATCTGGTGTTGTATCCACTGCATGAGCCTTCCCCAAACTGCTGTAATAAATTTACACTTACCAAATAGGTGGTCATGTGATTCATCTGCCTCTTCAAATAAACAGCCTCTAGCATTTACTTGAACTCCCCAGCTTGCAAGTCTATCAGTTGTCAGAAGCTTCTCATGACATTGCATCCACATAGTGAATAATGCCTTGGGTCTAGCTTCATTATGGAACATTAAAGCTCTCTAAGGTACCTTGCTATAGCTCCTCAGAATGGCCAAGTATATTTGTTTGGTTTTCCTTTCCTTGTTTAGTACTGTAGGAACTTGCTTAGCCACTTCCCTTGCTTCCATTATTTTTCTCACCATCCAGCTTGCCTGTTGAGGGATGTTCATCTCCATGAGCCTCTGTCCTTTAATGTAGTAAATGTGGATCCATTTTATCCACATTTTATCCTTCTTCTGTGCAAGGTCCCAATATACACTGGTGATAGCAGCCTTATTCCATACTCTGAGGTCTAGCAGATTATATCCTCCTGCAGACTTAGGTAGGAACATTTTATCCCAAGCTACTAGAGTTCTATTTGTGATTACATTAGAGCCAGACCAGATGTAACTCCTGCAATATGATTCTATTAGCTTGATCACTTTAGTTGGCAATACAAATATTTGTCCCCAATAGGATTGAATACCAAAAATCACTGACTGGACTAATTGCACCCTTCCTGCATAGGATAATTTCTTAGCTGTCCATGAGGAAATCCTTGCAACTATTCTATCAATCAAAGGCTGCCATTGCATGGCTGACAGTTTCTTTGTGTCAAGTGGAATGCCCAAGTATTTGAATGGTAGCTGCCCCTCTGAATACCCTGTGTTCTGCAATATTTCCTGCCTTGTTTGTGACTCACTCCTCCAAAATATATTGCACTTTTATTGAGGTTAGCTAGGAGGCCAGATGCAGCAGAAAATTTCATAAAGCAAGCATGGAGGATATTGACAGATTTACTATCACCTCTAG
>NW_017691309.1:0-315 GCF_001879085.1 Nicotiana attenuata
AATTAAGATTCGGGCCACGTAAAGTTCGGCCCCGGTCAAACTACGAGGCCGCGTTTTTTACCATCACGACCGGTAGTTCGACCGCGTCCGAACTGGGACTAAGGCTAAGCGCCGCTATCGCCAAATAATGGCTAAGACTCGCCCGCACCAAGTTGAAAAAGCAAGGCCATCAACTATATTATGGCTAAGGCCATTGCCGCCAACGGTCGACCTAGATTCGACTACGGTGAGTAAACGACTCGACGGCAGTCGAAGTCACCTTTATGGCTAAGGCCACCAATTATATTATGGCTTAAGGCCGAGTCGACGTGCCAA
>NW_017691309.1:5303-5603 GCF_001879085.1 Nicotiana attenuata
AGTTCAACTACGGTTGAACCAAGACAGGCTATGCGCCTTTACCAAAAAAGTTCAACTACGGTTGAACCGGGACTCAGGCTGTGCGCCTTCACCAAAAAGTTCAACTACGGTTGAACCGGGACTCAAGCTATATGCCTTCGCCAATAAGTTCAACCACAGTTGAACCGAGACTCAGGCCAAACGCCTTCATCTATGAAAGCAATGCCCGACCTCCAACGAATCGAAGCGCAGGATAGGCACCCTCGCCATTCAAGTAAGTACTCCCAACTCGAATTAAGATTCGGGCCACGTAAAGTTCGG
>NW_017691310.1:0-1065 GCF_001879085.1 Nicotiana attenuata
ACAAATGCAAGAGGTTGTTTTCACGGCTCGAACACGTGACCTCCTAGTCACATGACAACAACTTTACCAGTTACGACCAACTTTACAAGAGAGTAGAAATGACATCAGATAGCCGCTTGTAGCATACCGGCCAGTAGGTCTTCGAGCAAAGGTAAAGTTGTTTCCGTGTTACCTATGGGTCACGGGTTTTAGCAAGCAGCCACTAATGCTTGCATTACGGTAAACTGTCTACATCATACACTTTGGTATGCGGTCCTTTCTCTTCCCTGCGTGAACGCAAAATACTTTGTGCACCAGACTCATTCGGCATGTCAGTTTAAGGGGAATTTGGAGAGATCTGCTCTCATACAGTAATTCCTTTCCTTCGAAACAAGAACAACGTCGCACCAAAAGAAAGCTTAATCATAACATCATTCCTTCCGCAACCATCAAGCTCCACAAATAGCAAGGCTATACTTTTTCTTTCTTCATAGGCTTAAAATTAGTACTTTCTAATTTTGTTGCTTGAGGATGAGAAAATTAATTATTAGTTATTGTAAAAAATAGACACTGTATAGCCGCTCTCAAATAAATAGTCGAAAAATAGTATATTTTTATTAATTTTTTTGTTATATATATATATATACAAAAATTATACATTTATAAAGTTTTTCGACTATCGAATATAAATATTTTCCGACGCGAGCTAAAAATAATAATACCTCAAAATTATTGCAGAACTCATGGATCTTTGCAAAGAAATTTAGTACTGGGTCGATTTCTAAGACAGACTTCTTTATTCCTCAAAAATTACGCTTTGATGGTGGGCTGGTGGTGGTGGGGAGGGATAAAATAGGCTGGGGCAGTGAGGTGGTATTCCACGTGATCTCCACCTTACCAAGTTGTCAGTGCCATGTGAGATTGGGTGTCTACCTTGGTCAGCTCTACTGGCAGGGGTGTACACATGATTTTCGTTAATCAGTGTCAATATTTGAAGAAATGAACGAATCAACTATAATACAAGCGGTGTCATTTTTTTTATTTATACCAAATATTTTTATTTTTTATATATATATATATATATAT
>NW_017691310.1:4794-5603 GCF_001879085.1 Nicotiana attenuata
TTTTTCTTTTTATATTTCATTCCAATAAATGATAATTCTCTATATTTTCAATATAGTATTATATATTTTTGTAGTTCAATATTAGTTACTTAAAACTTTTATTGTTATTTTTAAATTTTTTCTATGAGGAGTTCTACATCGTCACTCACGAATTTCTAAAATACCAAAAGATTCAAATTCTTCAATTTGTTTTGTTATCTTTGAATAATTGTGGTAAAAGTATTTTTATGTTATTTTCTTATAGTATTTGATAACAAATATAATAATATTTTTCAAAAGATATTTCAAGCCTCATAAATCATAACTAGGGCATATAAAACTTATGGGGAGTAGGATTTTTTTGTTTTATTGAGCTAACTTAGTGTCACGACCCGGATTTTCCACCCTCGGGAGTCGTGATGGCGCCTACTAATGAGAGCTAGGCAAGCCAACCCTTAATTACCTTTACCATTAACCAATTTACCTCTTTTAGCAATTATCAGCAATAATATAAAAGCAACGAAATTAAATAATAAGCGGAAGTCTTAAATTATAGAAAACTGAATAGAAATGCGGAAAATTCAACATAAGCCTCTACCCAAGACTGGTGTCACCATACTCACGAACCACTAAGAATACTAAATACAATCGTCTGAAAGAGAACATAAACTGTTTGTCTCGAATACAATTAGATAACAGACTAAAATAAAGGATAGAGGAGACGTCGGGCCTGCGGACGCCTGCAGGGCTACCTCGATGTCTCGCTGGACTGAAGGCCTGCTCCAACGCTACTGCTGCTGCTGTCCAAAACCTGGATCTGTGCAAAATAG
>NW_017691311.1:0-441 GCF_001879085.1 Nicotiana attenuata
AACAAGGAAAATCATTTCAAGTTTTAGCATCAGGCGCCAACCTGGAGAACAAGGGAATTCATTTCAAGTTTAAGCATCAGGCGCCCACCCGGAGAACAAGGCAATTCATTTCAAGTTTTAGCATCAGGCGCCCACCTGGAGAAGAAGGGAATTCATTTGGAGTTATAGCATCAGTCACCTACCTGGAGAACAAGGGAATTCATTTCAAGTTTTAGCATCAGGCGCCCACCTGGAGAACAAGGGAATTCATTTCAAATTCAAGCATAAGGTGCCCACCTGGAGAACAAGGGAATTCATTTCAGGTTAAAGCATCAGGCTCCCACCTGGATAACAAGGGAATTCATTTCAAGTTTTAGCATCTGGCGCCGACCTGGAGAACAAGGGAATTCATTTCAAGTTCAAGCATAAGGCGCCCACCTGGAGAACAAGGGAATTCATTTC
>NW_017691311.1:5175-5603 GCF_001879085.1 Nicotiana attenuata
CCACCTGGAGAACAAGGGAATTCATTTTAAGTTTTAGCATCAGGCGCCCACCTGGAGAACAAGGGAATTCATTTCAAGTTTTAGCATCTGGCGCCAACCTGGATAACAAGGGAATTCATTTCAAGTTCAAGCCTATGGCGCCCACCTGGAGAACAAGGGAATTCATTTCAAGTTTAAGCATTAGGCGCCCACCTGGAAAACAAGGGAATTTATTTCATGTTTTAGCAACAGGCGCACACCTGAAAACAAGGGAACTCTTTTCATGTTTTAGCATCAGGCGCCCACCTGGAAAACAAGGGAATTTATTTCAACTATTAGCATCAGGCGCTCACCTGGAGAACAAGGAAAATCATTTCAAGTTTTAGCATCAGGCGCCAACCTGGAGAACAAGGGAATTCATTTCAAGTTTAAGCATCAGGCGCCCACCC
>NW_017691312.1:0-4655 GCF_001879085.1 Nicotiana attenuata
AGTACAATATATAAGGAACAAAAGATGTATGATCCGAAAATGAATTGGGGCTCACCAAGAATGCTGGGAGGAAGATGCCGCTTACACTGATCTATGTCACATGCTGTGGAACCACCTGTATCAATTAAAGATACAGCACCCCCGCCAAATATGAAATAAACAAATAAACTTTGTTTATTTGTTACACCCTCCAATTAAACAAACATATACTTATTATATGAAATCCAAATTGGACATCTGATTGTTGGCAAGAAAACGTTAGAAACTTAAGGCCATTAAGGCTCTTAAAAAATTGAAAGAAACGTTCAATTGAATTAGATTGAAATGTTGTCACGCCCCAAACTCGGGGAGCACGACCGGCGCTCAACTGTGTGAACCCGGCTGAGCAAGCCCATCAGATTCTTTCTACCCAACACACTCACGCATTACGAGAATGCATATTTTTATTAACTAAATAATAGGGAGATTATGAACACAATTCCAAGTCATTTTCGTTAGTTGCGTCATTAGTTGGTGCCTCCAAAATATACATCTTTTCATAACATGAAGTGGATTAAATAATTCAAACACAATAATATTTTCGTTTGATTTCCCCAGCACCCATATACAACCCACATAGTGTCTACAGAGCCTCTAAATAGATACAAAAGAGTACTACAAAAGTGCCGGCAACAAAGTCCCGACTATATCTCAAGTACAGTACATAAGGAACAAAAGATGTATGACCGCGAAATGAATTGGGGCTCACCAAGAATGCTGGGAGGAGGATGCCGCTAACACTGATCGATGTCGCCTGCTGTGGAAACGCTTGTATCAATTAAAGATGCAGCACCCCCGGTAAAAGGGACGTTAGTGCAGTCGAATAGCACTAGTATGTATAACTAAACACCATCTCATTAGAATGAACAATAATACAATAAGGAATAATCACAAAGTCAATAAAAGCATTAAACAGTACCATATCATCAAATAAAGAATCACATAAGCTTTCAAGTAATTTCCACGGCTTTTGGTTGGGAGGTCTTTAGTACCAATATACCATCATTCACAATACCACCGTATTCTTATACGGAGTCCGATCACGACCCGATCGGCTGGGCCGTCTCTTTTGAGACATCGACCACAATTCAATTTCAATTTCAATTTTCAGTTTCAATTTTTCAGCACAGTCACCACCATGTGTGCGGCATGGCGTCCGATCACGGTCCGATCGGCTAGGCCGTCTTGCCCAAGACATTACCATTTTATATCGATTATCTCATTTCATACTTGGCTCTTAGCCGCATTTCATAATTCAAGTTCTTTTCCACATCCCAACATTTTTATCATCAACAATAACAAGACTTTATTTTCACATGAGAGCAATTCAGAATCTAAGGCACATAGAGAATCCTCACACAATTGAGCATAACAATCTTCATTCAAACTTGACTTGAAGTCTTAACATTTTTCTGACACGCAGTCTATACTTTGAACACATTCTCAAGTAATAACATAGCATGATGAAAGCCTTGGAATACATATTGCACATATATTTTTCAACACAAGCACATTTGGAATAGCAATTCTATAACTATCAATTTGGGACATGAGCACCATGGGTTTCAATTCTAAGAAGAGGGTTTTTTAGCCGTACATACCTCAATTGAACTTCTTTAAACTCTACAATTATCCGGAGCTCTTAGCAACTTTAATCTATTTTAGCAGTATAACAAAATGAACCAAAAATTAGGAAAACGTTCATGGTTCTAGCTCACTTGAGCATTTTATCAAGCACTAAGTGTGTATTAAGGTTTCAAGGTCCTTTTTATGGAAGGTTTCGTCGTCCCACAGTCCATTCATCACCATTTTTACCTCACATTCTCCCTACACTCTTTTATCACACATGCATGCAAGATAAACAACTCTCATACACCATGAATCATCTTATTAATTACTCATTTTCAGTTTAAATTACGAAATTTAGGGCTAGGGTATAGATTCTTACCTTTAGGATGAAGACCTAGGTTGCTTTCCTGGATAATCTTCAAAGTTTTAAGCAAGAATTGAAGAGTAGTTGATGAAGATCACTTTCTCACTCTAGGGCACTTTATCCCACTCTATCGTATCAGAAAATGAGCTCAAAATAGACTATGGCATATGTTTTATCGACATAGGATCGGGTTTAAAAATTAGAAATTAGGAGCCCCAGCACAGATCTGCCGTCGCACGGTCCGCAAAATGGGTCGCACAATAGCCCTCCGGAACTGGAATTTTCTGCTTCGGTATGCGACCAGTCTGCGGTCCGCAGACCTGTTCTGCGGTCGCATAATGCGCCGCAGAACCACCATTTGAGAAATCTCGAGGTTGGATATGCGATCAAAGTGCGGCCTGCGAAATAGTTCTGGGGTCGCATAATGGGCCGCAAAAGTGACATCAAATATGGCCCAAATGACTGCCTCACTCCGCGGCCATTCTGCGGCCCGCAGAGTGATTCTGCGACCGCATAGTGGGACGCAGAAATGCCTTATTCTGCCAACATTTTTCTTTAACTCCCCGGTGCATTGTTTAACCCAAAAAGTCCGTACGTCTCAATAATCTTAAACACATAAGCCTAACTCGGCACCACGAAATTCCGGGTTTTTAAGCAATTTTTTTTACGGGGCCTTACAAACATTCCACACTAATCAGATTATTTTGTCCCAAATTGAATTCAAAATTAAACTAATTTTCTGTTACAAATATATTTAAAATAATTACTATAATAAAGACTCATTAATATTATAGTAAGAAAATGAATCTAGACATAGTTGAGGAATATTTCTTTTTGAGATATCAAAATTATTTTCTATCAGGTAGAAACTGTTGTGCATCTTTGTGAGCACAATGAAATCTTCCTCACTGAACCTATGATAAAGTAAAAAATAAATCATTCACAATAGACAAGCTTTTGGTACATAAATTATTTTGTAGTTACAGAGGAAAAAACTTTAAAACATAAAATATAGGAGTAACATACTACTAGTATACTAGCAGGCATATATCACTATATTGTTAACTGAAGGGTTTTCAGCATTTCAGTAGAAATTGTATGTGAACTGCTGTACAAATTGAATTAAGCAAAAAAGCATAAATGCATTCTGATCCTATAAACTTTGTTATTCAAATCAAGATATGAGTAAATGTACATCATAGACATTGTTAAAATTTATCTCAAATCTCTGTTACCGATTCCAGTCAAGAACCATTTGAAAAAAATTCTCAAGCTTCAGGTGAACCTTAAGCAAAGCAGCAGTTCATTCCTTTTAATAACTCTCGTCTCCCCGAGGCACCAAAATCTCTGCAGTCACTGCCCGAGGAGGAGAGTAAGGGTTGAGCCTTTACTCACTTGGAGTACTTCCATGTTCACCGTTGTTGAATTCTTGAGTTGTCATAACCATTTTCCTGAATTTCATCATGTCAGCATTATACATAGCAGTATCATAGGCCTGGGTCGCCCCGCTTGAGGCCGCAAAGCTAGGTGTCTTTCCAGGTCTTGCGCTATCGTTCAAGTCCTCCAACGATGCATTGCCTTCTAAGGTACGTACAATCTGTTCAGAATAAACATTTATAAGTGGAACTAGTTACCTGGAAATAAATAAGGAAGACGTACTATCTGCTACAACATGTTAAATTGTAGTGAAAAAATTATTAGGGCAATCACACCTGGCTCATTTTAGGGCGTCTTTTAGCAGAATGGCGAATGCTAGCAGCAGCACAGGCTACCATGCGATGTAGCTCATCTGTATCATAGTTTCCTTCAAGGCGCACGTCTACCAATCCGTCATATACTCCCTCTTCCAGTGCTCTTGTAAGAAGCGGCCTAGCCTGTATACAACCATATATTAGATCAACAACTAAAGCAAAAGATAAAAGTCTAAGCATATAATTTAACATCTTATCACAATCAAATCATAAAGCTTAAGATGTGGGAACTGTGGATCTAGAACAAACCCAATCTACTAAGCTGTCTTCCATGTATTTATCATTAGGATCAACAGGTCGCCTCCCGGTTATGAGTTCCAACAGCATGACTCCATATGAAAACACATCTGATTTCTCTGTTAGCTTTCCACTGGATGCATATTCAGGAGCCAAGTACCTGCAATATGTTGTTACAAAGTAATTTTCTTGCTTAGAGACTTATTATTTAGCCAACTTTCTGTATATAACTGGTTCTAATTGTCCAATTTCAGAATAGAAGTTTTATATGACAACTTTCACCAAAAAAAAATTATGTTTGACTCACCCGAATGTTCCCATAACACGAGTCGAGACGTGAGTATTATTATCAGAGGTAAGCTTAGCCAACCCGAAATCTGCCACCTGATAACAAAAAACATTCAATTTCATGGTTATTAAATCATTCTTAAACAATATTACGTGGTCTTAAATCAAAACTTATTTTGCTTATTTTCATTGACCTATTCAGTGAAAAATAAAAACACATGACAATGTAAGTTTATACATAAAGAAAACGCGACTCATTTTACCAAGGCTTCATAATTGTAGTCTAGTAGAATGTTTGCAGCCTTGATATCGCGATGGATAATTCTATGTTGGCCTGCATGAACAAAAGAAAGAAATGAGAGAGAGAGAGAGAGAGAGAGAGAGAGAGAGAGAGAGAGAGAGAGAGA
>NW_017691312.1:5035-5603 GCF_001879085.1 Nicotiana attenuata
TATATGAAATCCAAATTGGACATCTGATTGTTGGCAAGAAAACGTTAGAAACTTAAGGCCATTAAGGCTCTTAAAAAATTGAAAGAAACATTCAATTGAATTAGATTGGAATGTTGTCACGCCCCAAACTCGGGGAGCACGACCGACGCTCAACTGTGTGAACCCGACTGAGCAAGCCCATCAGATTCTTTCTACCCAACTCACGTATTTTGAGAAGACATATTTTCATTAACTAAATAATAAGGAGATTATGAACACAATTACAAGTCATTTTCATTAGTTGCTTCATTAGTTGGTGCCTCCAAAATATACACTTTTTCATAACATGAAGTGGATTAAATGATTCAAACACAATAATATTTTCGTTTGATTTCCCCAGCACCCATATATAACGCACATAGTATCTACGGAGCCTCTAAATAGATACAAAAGAGTACTACAAAAGTGTCAGCAACAAGGCCCCGGCTATACCTCAAGTACAATATATAAGGAACAAAAGATGTATGATCCGAAAATGAATTGGGGCTCACCAAGAATGCTGGGAGGAAGATGCCGCTAACACTGATCG
>NW_017691313.1:0-818 GCF_001879085.1 Nicotiana attenuata
CTAAAACAAGTGCGGAAAGTATTGTGTAAGGGAACGGGGTTTGGAAATGCAAAATGACCAGTCGGGTCGTTACATTCTCCACCTCTTAAACAAACGTTCGTCCTCGATCGGACATAGAAAAGTACCTGGACTGCTGAATAAGTGGGGATATCGGCTCCGCATGTCCTCCTCGGACTCCCAGGCCGCCTTCTCGACCGGTTGGCCCCTCCACTGGACTCTTACTGCAGAAATCCTCTTGGACCTCAACTGGCAGTCCTCTCTATCAACAATGGCAACTGGCTCCTCCTCGTAGCCCAAGCTCTCATCTAACTGTATGGTACTGAAATCCAACACATGTGAATAGTCGGCATGATACTTCCGGAGCATCGATACATGGAAGACTGGATGAACTCCTGATAAACTAGGAGGTAAAGCAAGCTCATAGGCAACCTCTACAACTCGCCTCAATACCTCGAAGGGGCCAATAAACCTTGGGCTCAACTTGCCCTTCTTTCTGAACCTCATAATGCCCTTCTTGGGCGAAACCTTCAAGAGAACCTTCTCACCAACCATAAATGATACATCGTGCGCCTTCTGATCCGCGTAACTCTTCTGCCTGGACTGAGCTGTGCGGAGCCTCTCCTGGATCAACTTTACCTTATCCAAGGCATCCTGAACCAAATCTGTACCAAGCAACTTGGCCTCACCAGGCTCAAACCACCCGATAGGAGAACGACAACGCCGACCATATAATGCCTCATACTGGGCCATCTCTATGTTGGACTGATAGCTGTTATTATATGCAAACTCCGCCAAGGGTAAGAACTGATCCCACTGCC
>NW_017691313.1:1210-5603 GCF_001879085.1 Nicotiana attenuata
TATATATATATATATATATATATATATTAGAAATAAAATTTGTACTCTAAGAATGAGAGTATTTTTGTATTTTTTTTTAATAAAACCTATTAAGAGTGATAAAAGTTTAAATATTAAGATTAAATCTAAAAGAAATATTTATACTAAAATAGTATAGAATTTGGGTGTGGTCAAAAATTAGTTGTTCACAGTCGCGCTCCTCGATTTTTGGGGCATGACATCCGTGACTCTTTCCGAAAAAAATTTTTGTGTGAAAAATTGATTAAAATGCAAAATTTTGTCTTAAAACTCATTTGGGTTGACTACGATCAACATTTGTGTAAACAGACCCAGATCAATATTTTGACGGTCCCGGTAGGCCCGCATCGTAATTAGGGACTTGGGCTTATGAATTCGGAAGTCCCTAACTTGATTTTACGTAATTTGTTGAAAACTAGCAATTTAAAGGTTTAAAGAATTCCTAAGTTTGACCGCAGGTTGACTTTGTTGGTACCATGTTTAGATTTCGATTCCAGAACTTGGTATAGTTTCATTTCAGTATTTATTACTTGTCTGCAAAACTTGGTGCAAACGGAGTTGAGTTGACGTGATTCGGACGTACGGTTGTAAAATTTCATGATCTTGAGTTTCTTTGAAAATATCATTCTTTTTTTTGCCCGATTAGTAGTTCTAGGTATTATTTTGGTATTTTGATCGCACGAGCTAATTACTATGATGTTATTTCACTTGTGTGCATGTTTGGTTTGGAGCCCGAGGGGCTCGGGTGAGTTTCGGAAGGCTACAGATGGTTTTGAGCTTAGAAGAAATGCTGGTTTTTAAGGTATGCTGATGTCTTGTGCATCCTTCTTCGCGTTCTCGAAGAGTAACATGGGCTGGGAGTGGATATACCCTACGCGAACGCAGGGAACAGGACGCGAACGCGAAGCTTTGGGGGGCTTATCCTTCGGAGACGAGACTACTCACACGCGAACGCGAAGGTTTGTTGGGTTCTGGAGGAGTTGGGCAGGTCACTCTATGCGAATGCAAGCCTACGCTCGCGAACGTGAAGGCCCCAAGGGGGGATAAGCATTCGCGAACGTGAAGAGGTGACCGCAATCCCGATGGCCTTTTGGCCAGTGTTCTTCACGAACGTGCCAGGTTCTTCACGAACGCGAAGAACACCTGACGCCCAGACTTTAAAACTTCCAAAAATTGGGATTTCACCCATTTTTCACCATCTTCTCGTTAGATTTCAGCCTACAGGCGATTTCGAAGATAAATTTCATCACCATTTCATAGGTTAGTATACTTTAACTCGTTTTCTTTCATTTTCATCAACACCCATTGATTTCTAACCTTAATCTATGCTCTTTCATGGTAGGAAATTAAGGGATTTGGGAAGAATTGGGGATTTTTGTAAAATTGAGATTTAGACCTCAAATTGAGGTCGGATTTCAAAAATAATTGCATAATCCGGCTCGGGGTGAATGGGTAATTAGATTTTGGTCCGAATCTCGAGTTTTGACCAAGCAAACCTGGGGTTGACTTTTGTTGACTTTTTGGAAAAAGTGTAAAGAATTTTGTAATTGATTTTCCTAGTATTGTTTGTTGATATTAAGTGGATTATGGTCAGATTCGATTGGTTTGGAGGCGAATTTTAGAGGAAAGGCGCCAGTTGAGCTTTGATTTGCTTGCGGAAAGAGAGAAGTATTGGGTCTAACCTTGATTTGAGGGAATTAGGAACCCTTGAACTATATGTTATGCAATTTACATGTGTAAAGATGTATATGCGAGATGACGAGTGTATATACGCCGTCAAAATAATTATTTCTATGCTTTCCCATATTTCATTAAATATTTTATTCCATGTCTTAATACATGTTATTATTGCTTTCTACGTTGTAACGTGTTACTTTCACTTATTTGCTCTTGCATTGAAATATTTGTTTCTCCCATCATTTTATGATTAATTGCTATTTGCCTTACTTGTCTTACTTGTATACTTTGATTGTCACATATTTGGCTTGTCTTGTTGCTTTGTATTAATTGTAGTATTCCTTGATTTGGTACGAGGTTCCTTTATGGCTTTGCCTCTATATTCTTTCATTATAGAAATTTTCGTGACTTGAGTTGTTGAATTGAGTACATTTATTGATTTTGTTTATGGATGGGGTTGAACGCCGCAACGGGTGGAATAAGGGAGGATCGATATTGATGTGGTGGGATCGGGTTGCACGCCGCAACGAATTTTATATGTGATTTTGTTATGGTGAAATAAGGGAGGATTATGATATTTATTCTGATATATGGTGGGATCGGGTTGCGAGACGCAACAGATTTTACATGTTATTCTTGTTATTGATATGGTGAAATAAGGGAGGATTGTGTTTGTACGGTGGGATCGGGTTGCGTGCCGCAATGGATTGTGTGTTTTGTATTCATTATTGCAATGTGTTAGCTTTCAGTATTTTCATACGAGATTCTGAGGACTGATGTTCCTGAATTTACTGATTTCGAGGATTGAGTTTATTTTCTTAAGTAAACTGCATTACTTTTCCTATGATCACTTTTCTGTTATTATTATACTGCGTACAGGTTATTGTAGGTGACCAACCTTATCCTCGTCCCTACTTTTTCGAAGTTAGGAACGACACTTACAGAGTACATGGGGTCAGTTATACTCATCCTACACTTTGCAATTCTTGTGCAAATTTTGGAGTCGGTCCTAGCGGCAGTCAGTAGATTACTCGGATTGATTGCTTTGCGGAGACTTGACGTACAGCTGCACCGCGTCCATGTTACATCTCGCATTTTTGTACGTTAAAGTTTCGTCTTCAGTTAATTAACATAGACTTGGGGACGAGATTATCTTGAGGTTAACGTATTTATACTATTTATAACAAGCGGTAAGTAAGTGCCATGAATGATAAAGGGTACACGAATTAAAGAAAATGAGTTTCGTTGAAGGTTGCCGATTTTGGGATGAAATACGGTTCGAGCTATAATATCCGATACTTATGGACTAATACCATACAAGGTACCATATGACCGTGATAGTATGATGTATAAAGTATATTAAATATTAAAAAAGAGTAGTATTTTAAGTAATTTAAGATAATTCTTAATTATGCGGGCAATTGGTTAATTATCGGGTAAAGATACATTAACTAATTACCTAATAAGTGGATAAAGATTAATAATTCCCACCCTCGACCCCACGTGGCAGCAAGCCACTACTAAAGCCTATGACTCTTAGTCATATTGGCTTAGTGGCCATATAAAGTAATAAGACACTTACGTGTGTGTAAGTGTAAGACATTATAGGTTTGGTTTCATAAGACATTATAAAGTTCGATTTCTTCCTAAATTCATATTCAAGATAGTTTCAAACCAGATGCTCAAACTCCATCCAGCAAGCTTTCAACAAGATTCTTGCAACCAAACAATTCCAACGAGAATTGTTAGAACCGTAGCAACGTAAAATTTTGCGATTCTAAAGGAGTACGGTGTAATCTTTTCCAAGAATATTATACAAATTTTTTCCTACTCTAGGTATGTTAAGGCTAAGCCCTTCTTTCTTTTGAAATGATTTATAGGACATGAACGAAACGAGAAAATGCACAACTTCCATAAATGACTCTATTCATAGAAGTATTAGAGGTGCCTATGTTCTTGATTCTCCATGTGTCCTATTATGCTTTCGTCTGTTCATGGGTTTCAGAAAATACATAAGTTCATAAAGTTTACTTCATGATATTAATCAAAGGCAAAATTGTCTTACGACACGAAAAATATAATTTTAGTATATTAGTGTTAATCAAATGTCAACTTTGAACAGATTATGGTATAGTCATCGGACAATCATTGGTCAACATGTAAACATAAAGTTTACATACTACAAACTCTCATAGGAATAATATAAAGGATCTTACTTTTACTTTTTTATCTTAAATATATAAATTACACTAGAGATGTTTATTGCTTATATATATCTTGAACTACTTCTCCCTTAAAACTGTGAAAAGATCTTAAAATAATTATTAATGTTTTCATGTTCAATTTGTTTATATATGAAGGATTGTATTGACGTACTTATCATGCATTGCATTAATTTACACTGACCCATGACCAGATGGCATTATATACGCGTATATATGTAAATATATGTATATGGGATATGAGATTTTTATTAAGGCGGGCATCGGAGCCTATCAATTTACCTACTGATTTTATTTAGCCCTGATACCTATGAAAACAATGATTTCTTAGTTTATTTAAATCTTTGAAACTTTAACTTAACAATTTCACGAAAAAATTCATTTCTCGAGCTAGGGACCTCGGAATTCGATTCCGGGCATATGCCCAGGTGCCATATTTTCCCGCGGACCCACAGAAATTGCCAAATCACGATTCC
>NW_017691314.1:0-5603 GCF_001879085.1 Nicotiana attenuata
AGTCTTCTTCCTTATTCTAGCTGTAGAACTGTTATCCTATCATACTTTTGATATAGATATTCTGGAGATTAGAGTACTTATGGTAATTCTATTAGCCTGTGTTTCCCGTGAGTTTCCGGGTTTTGGGATTGAGTTGTAGACTTCCGCATATCTTTAGAGTTGTATAGGCCGGGCGGCCTTATATTCAATTGTTATTTTTCATATGTTCAGTTTTAATTGATTATTCCTCAAGTTAAATTGTTATTTCTGCACTGTTAGGCTTACCTAGTTGTAGGAACTAGGTGCCATCACGACATGTTCATGGAGGGTGAACGAGGGTCGTGACAAGTTGGTATCAGAGCATTTGGTTCGTAGGAGTCACGGAACACATGCCGGTTTATTATAGTCTCGCTGATCGGTACAGAGACGTCTGTACTTATCTACGAGAGGCTATGTAACTATTTAGGAAAAATCTTCGTTTTATTTGAATACCTTGTCGTGCGATATTTTGACATCAATTCTAAACTTTTGACTTCTATTCTCTCACAGATGGTGAGGGCACGTGCCACTCGAGATGATCAGGCACCCGCGCCCCCTACTGCAGCCGTCAGAGGCCGTGGCCGGGGGAGAGGTCGAGGACGCGCACGTGGTGCAGCCAGAGCACCTGCGCGAGCTGCCGCCGAGGTACCACCAGCAGATCCAGCTGGAGCCCAGGCACCTGGCACACCTACTACTGCCACTACTACTCCAGCGCTCCAGGAGACTTTAGCTCAGTTCATGAGTATGTACACCACCTTGGCTCAGGTAGGGTTGCTTTCCCTTGCTGTTGCCACATCCCTGGCCAGGGGAGGAGCACAGACTCCCGCCGTCCGCACTCCTGAGCAGCGAGTACAGGTTGAGCAGGCTCCCGAGATTATTCCAGCACCGCCTGCAGCGCCAGTTCAGCCCGAGGATGGGTCAGCTGCTTCAGAGGACGAGCAGCGGAGGCTTGAGAGGTTCAAGAAGTATGATCCCCCAGTGTTCAGTGGATTAGCATCAGACGATGCCTTGGGATTTCTAGAGGAGTGTCATCGTATTCTTCGTACTATGGGCGATCGTGGAGTCCAGGGGGTTTCTTTCACTGCTTTTCAGCTACAGGGAGCCGCCTATGATTGGTGGCGGATTATGAGATAGACAGTCCAGTCGAGGCTGCTACACTGACTTGGACCCAGTTCTCGGATATGTTCATGAGAGAGTTTGTCCCCCAGAGTCTCAGGGATGCATGGCACGCAGAGTTTGAGCATTTGCACCAGGGTGCTATGACCGTTTCAGAGTATGCTATCCGTTATACCAGGTTGGCCAGGCATGCACCGGCTTTGGTTGCTACAGTTCGGGAGAGAGTTCGCAGGTTCATTGAGGGTCTTATTCCACCCATCAGATCTAGCATGGCTCGAGAGTTGGAGATGGACATTCCTTATCAGCAGGTAGTGAGCATTGCTAGTAGGATTGAGGGTATGCTCGCCAGGGAGCGAGGAGAGGGAGGCCTAGAGGTCTCGAGAGTCGGGTCACTACTCTGGTGCCCATACCCCATCAGCAGGTCGTTATGGCAGAGGTTATTCGGGTCGCCCTGTACATTCAGCTCTTCCAGCAGCCGGCAGTACTCCAGCTCCACCTCCACCTCAGGAGCCTTACTATGCACCTCCAGTTTCTAGCGCGCCTCCTGCGCGGGGTGTTTCCAGAGGTCAGTCCAGCAGGCCTAGTCCCAGCCAGTCACAGCCACCGCATCCTCCCAGAGCTTGTTACGAGTGTGGTGATACACGTTTCTTGATGAGGGACTTCCCCAGACTTGGGAGGAGCGCGCCCCCACAGACTTCTCAGCCACAGCGTGCTCCTCAGGGTTCTCAGGCTATGGTCACAGCCCTCGCTGCTACCCCACCTGCTCAGCCAGCCAGGGGCGGAGGTAGGGGAGATAGAGGTCACCCTCACGAGAGGGGCCGGGCCAGATATTATTATATTCCTGCTTGCACTGAGGCTGTTGCCTCCGACTCCGTCATCACAGGTATTATGCTGGTTTGTCACGGAGAGGCATCGGTTCTATTTGATCCAGGCTCTACTTACTCTTATGTGTCTACTTACTTTGCTCTGCATTTGGGTGTGCCTCAGGATTCTTTGAGTGCCCCCGTTTATGTTTCTACTCATGTGGGAGATTCTCTTGTTGTGGACCGCATTTATCGGTCATGTTTGGTTACTATTCGTGGTTTTGAGACCAGAGCAGACTTATTATTACTCGGTATGGTGGATTTTGACATTATTTTGGGCATGGACTGGTTGTCGCCCCATTTTGCTATTCTTGATTGTCACGCCAAGACTGTGATGCTGGCTATGCCAGGTGTTCCGCGTGTTGAGTGGAGTGGTACTTTAGATCACACTCCCAGTAGAGTTATCTCTTTTCTTAAAGCTCAGCGCATGGTTGAGAAGGGGTGTGCCGCGTATTTGGCATATGTGAGGGATGTTAGTGTTGATACCCCTTCTGTTGATTCTGTTCCGGTGGTACGGGATTATACCGATGTATTTCCAGCTGATCTTCCAGGCATGCCGCCTGATAGGGACATTGATTTTGGGATTGATCTGTTGCCGGGCACTCAGCCCATTTCCATTCCTCCGTATCGTATGGCTCCTCCTGAGTTGAAGGAGTTGGAGGATCAGTTGCAGGAATTGCTTGGTAAGGGTTTTATTCGACCCAGTGTTTCACCGTGGGGTGCTTCTGTTTTGTTTATGAAGAAAAAGGATGGTTCTATGCGCATGTGTATTAACTATCGCCAGTTGAACAAGGTTACAGTGAAGAACCGTTATCCTTTGCCTCGCATTGATGATCTGTTTGACCAGCTTCAGGGCGCACAGGTGTTTTCCAAGATTGACTTGCGCTCAGGTTACCATCAGTTGAAGATTCGGGAGCCAGATATCCCGAAGACTGCCTTCAGGACTCGATATGGCCATTACGAGTTCCTTGTTATGTCATTTGGGCTGACCAATGCCCCTGCAGCTTTCATACATTTGATGCACAGTGTGTTCAGGCCATATCTTGACTCGTACGTGATTGTTGTTATTGATGATATTCTGGTGTATTCCCGAAGTCGGGAAGATCATGAGCAGCATCTGAGGACCGTGCTACAGACCTTGAGGGAGAAAAAGTTATATGCAAAGTTCTCAAAATGTGAGTTTTGGCTGAGTTCTGTGGCATTCTTAGGCCATGTGATTTCTAGTGAGGGTATTCGGGTGGATCCGAGGAAGGTAGAGGCCGTGCAGAGTTGGCCCAGGCCGTCCTCAGCTACAGAGATTCGCAGCTTCCTTGGCTTGGCGGGTTACTACCGTCGTTTCGTGGAGGGATTTTCATCGATTGCTGCCCCTATGACTAGATTGACCCAGAAGGGTGCCCCATTTCAGTGGACAGAGGAGTGTGAGGCGAGCTTTCAGAAGCTCAAGACAGCTTTGACTACAGCCCCTATTTTGATGTTGCCTACCGGTTCGGGATCTTATACTGTCTATTGTGACGCCTCGAGAGTTGGCCTTGGAGCAGTGTTGATGCAGGACGGTAGGGTGATTGCCTACGCGTCCAGACAGTTGAAGATACATGAAAAGAATTACCCTGTCCACGTCCTTGAGTTAGCTGCCATTGTTCATGCCTTGAAGATCTGGCGTCATTATTTATATGGAGTGCCTTGCGAGATCTATACTGATCATCGGAGTTTGCAGCACTTGCTCAAGCAAAAGGATCTCAACATGCGTCAGAGGAGGTAGTTAGAGCTGCTGAAGGATTATGACATCACTATCCCATATCACCCGGGCAAGGCCAATATGGTGGCGGATGCCTTGAGTCGCCGGGCGGAGAGTTTGGGGAGTTTGGCATATTTACCAGCTTCAGAGAGGCCTATAGCGATGGATGTTCAGGCCTTAGCCAGCCAGTTCGTAAGATTGGATCTCTCGGAGCCCAGCCGAGTTCTAGCTTGTGTGGTTTCCCGGTCCTCCTTAGTTGATCATATCAGGGAGCGGCAGTATGATGACCCTCATTTGCTTGTCCTTCGGGACAAGGTTCAGCGTGGAGATGCCAGGGATGTGACCATTGGAGATGATGGAGTATTGAGGATGCAGGGCCGGATTTGTGTGCCCAATGTTGATGGTCTTCGAGAGATGATTCTAGCAGAGGCCCATAGTTCGCGGTATTCCATCCATCCGGGTGCCGCGAAGATGTATCAGGACCTGAGGCAGCACTACTGGTGGAGGCGGATGAAGAAGGATATAGTTGGTTATGTGTCTAGATGCCTCAACTGCCAGCAGGTGAAGTATGAGCACCACCGCCCGGGTGGGTTGCTCCAGCAGATAGAGATTCCGGAGTGGAAATGGGAGCGCATTACCATGGATTTTGTATCTGGACTTCCACGGACCTTGAAGAAGTTTGATTCCATTTGGGTTATTGTGGACCAGCTGACCAAGTCCGCTCATTTGATTCCTGTGTGTACCACTTATTCATCGGAGCGGTTGGCGGAGATTTATATCAGGGAGATCGTCCGTTTGCATGGTATTCCAGTTTCTATCATTTCAGACAGAGGTACTCAGTTTACATCGCGAATCTGGAGAGCCGTGCAGCAGGAGTTAGGCACTCGGGTGGAGTTGAGCACAACATTTCACCCCCAGACGGACGGATAGTCCGAGCGCACTATTCAGATTCTTGAGGATATGCTCCGTGCGTGTGTGATTGAGTTCGGAGGGTCTTGGGATCATTTCTTGCCACTGGCGGAGTTTGCTTACATTAACAGCTATCAGTCCAGCATTCAGATGGCGCCGTATGAGGCTTTATATGGTAGGAGGTGCAGATCTCCGGTGGGTTGGTTTGAGCCGGGCGAGGCCAGGCTATTGGGCACAGAGATGGTTCAAGATGCATTGGAGAAGGTTAAGGTGATTCAGGATAGACTCCGTACAGCCTAGTCCAGGCAGAAGAGTTACGCAGACAGGAAGGTTCGTGATGTTTCATATATGGTTGGTGAGCGGGTTCTGCTTCGGGTCTCGCCTATGAAAGGCGTCATGCGGTTTGGGAAGAAAGGAAAGTTGAGTCCGAGGTTTATTGGCCCTTTTGAGATCTTGAGGCGAGTTGGGGAGGTTGCCTATGAGCTTGCCTTACCTCCCAATTTGGCCGGAGTTCATCCGGTATTTCATGTTTCGATGCTCCGGAGATATCACGGGGATCCGTTGCATGTGTTGGATTTCAGTTCAGTCCAGCTGGACAAGGATCTATCCTATGTTGAGGAGCCAGTGGCTATTTTGGACAGTCAGATCAGGAAGTTGAGGTCAAAGAACATCGCTTCAGTGAAGGTTCAGTGGCGGGGTCAGCCAGCCGAGGAGGCGACTTGGGAGACCGAGCAGGATATGCGCAGCCAGTACCCTCATCTTTTCTCTACCTCAGGTATGTTCTCTATGCTCGTTCGAGGACGAACGAATGTTTAAGTGTAGGAGGATGTAACGACCCGGCCGGTCGTTTTTGGAATTTACGCCCCGATCCCCCATTAACTGCTTCCCCTAAGTTCATTTCTGCTATTTTGGTATGCCGGGACGTTCGGTGTTAAGTTTTGGAGAGTTTTGGGACACTTAGT
>NW_017691315.1:0-5603 GCF_001879085.1 Nicotiana attenuata
GATTCCCATTTTTCGTGTGTTATTGCCCACGCCTTCCGCCGTCGGCCCGGGCCCCCAGACCCGGATCGCGGAATATTTTTCCTTGACTAAGGAACCATAGTCACCGCTCCTGCATGACCAAATTACATTTTTTGGCATTTTTACGGCCATAAAACTGGAATTCTACTTGATACCCATATTTTCGTGTGATATAGCCCACGCCTTCCGCCGTGGGCCCGGGCCCCCGGACCCGCATCGCGTAATATTTTTCTGTGGCATCAAATACTACCTAAGGAACCATAATCACTGTCCCGCCATGACCAAATACTATTTTTGGAGTTTTCCGGCCATAAATCTTGAATTTCGCTCGATTCCCATAATTTCGTGTGCTATAGCCCTCGCCTTCCGCCTTGGGCCTGGGCCCCCATACTTGGATCCCGTAATATTTTTTGTGACATCAAGTACGAGCTGAGGAACCATAGTCACCACCCCTCAATGACCAAATTACATTTTTGGCATTCTACGGCCATAAAACTGGAATTCCGCCCGATTACCATATTTTCGTGTGCTATAGCCCACGCCTTCCACCGTGGGCCTGGGCCCCCAGACCTAAATCGTCTAATATGTTTCCGTGACATCAAATACGACATAAGGAACCATATTCACCGCCACGCCTTGACAAACTTTTTTTATGGGGTTTTACAGACATAAAACTGGAATTTCGCCCGATTCTCATATTTTCGTGTGCTATAGCCCACGCCTTTCTGTGGTCCCGGGCTGCCAGATCCAGATCTCCTAATATTTTTTTGTGACATCAAATACGACATAGCGAACCACAGTCACCGCCCTGCCATGGAAAATTACATTTTTTGGTGCTTTGCGGCCATAAAACGAGAATTCCACCCGATTCCCATCTTTTCGTGTGCTAGAGCCCACGCCTTCCGTCGTGGGCCCGGGCCCCCGGACCCGCATCGCGTAATATTTTTCCGTGGCGTCAAATACGACCTAAGGAATCATAGTCATCGCCCCTCCATGACCAAATTATATTTTTTGGCGTTTTACGGCCATAAAACTGGAATTTCTCCCGATTCCCATATTTTCGTGTGCTATAGCCCACACCTTCCACCGTGGGCTCGGGCCCCCGGACTGGGATCACGTAATATTTTACCGTGGCAACAAATACTACCAAAGGAACCATAGTCACCGCCCCGCCATGAACAAATTACATTTTTTGGCGTTTTACGGCCATAAAATTAGAATTTCGCCCGATTCCCATATTTTCGTGTGCTATAGCCCACTCCTACCGCTGTGGGCCCGAGCCCCCAGACGCAGATCGATTAATATTTTTTGGTGACATAAAATTACGACCTAAGGAACGATAGTCACCGCCTCACCATGACCAAATTACATTTTTGGCGTTTTACGGCCATAAAATTGGAATTCCGCCTGATTACATTATATTCGTGTGCTATAGCCCACGCCTTCCGCTGTGGGCCTGGGCTCCCAAACTCGGATCGCGTAATATTTTTTTGTGGCAACAAATACGACCTAAGGAACCACAGTCACTGCCCCACCATGACCAAATTCTATTTTTTCGCGTTTCATGGCCACAAAACTGGAATTCCGCTCAATTCCATAATTTTCGTATGCTATAGCCCACACCTTCTGCCATGGGCCCCAGCCCCCAAACCCGGATAGCGTAATATTTTTTTGTGGTATCAAATACGACCTATGGAACCACAGTCGCCGCCGCGCCATGACCAATTTCTATATTTGGAGATTTACGGCCATAATACTGGAATTCCGCCCGATTCTCATATTTTCGGTACTACTTCCGTCGTGGGCCCGGGCACCCGGAGCCACAGCGCATATATTTTTCTGTGGCATCAAATATGACCTAAGCAACCATACTCACCGCCCCTCCATGACCAAATTACACTTTTTGCCCTGTTTTACGGTCATAAAACTGGAATTCCGCCCGATTCCCATATTTTCGTATGCTATAGGCCACGCCTTACGCTGTGGGCCCGGGCCCCCAGATACGGATCGCATAATATTCTTCCGTGGCGTATAATACAACCTAAGGAATGATAGTCCCCGCCCCTCCATGACCAAATTATATTTTTGGCTTTTTACGGCCAAAAAACTGGAATTCCGCCCGATTCCAGAATTTTCGTGTGCTATAGCCCACGCCTTCCGCCGCGGGCCCGGGCCCCCAAACCCGGACCGCGTAATATTTTTCTTGGGCATCAAATATGATCTAAGGAAACATAGTAACCGCCGCTCCATGACCAAATTCTATTTTTGGATTTTACGGCCATAAAACTTGAATTCCGCCCGATTCCCATTTTTTCGTGTGCTATTGCCCACGCCTTCCGCCGTCGGCCCGGGCCCCCAGACCCGGATCGCGTAATATTTTATCCGTGGCATCAAATACGACCTAAGGAACCATAGTCACCGCTCCTCCATGACCAAATTACCTTTTTTGGCATTTTACGGCCATAAAACTAGAATTCTACCTGATACCCATATTTTCGTGTGCTATAACCCACGCCTTTCACCGTGGGCCCGGGCCCAGGATCCGGATCATCTACTATTTTTCCGTGACATCAAATACGACATAAGGAACCATAGTCACCGCCCGGCCATGAAAAAATTATATTTTTTGGCGCTTTATGACCATAAAACCGGAATTCCACCCGATACCCATATTTTCTTGTGCTATAGCGCACGCCTTTCGCTGTGGGCCGAGGACGCCGGACCCAGATCGCAAATTTTTTTTTGTGATATCAAATATGACATAAGGAACCATAGTCACCGCCCCGCCATGAAAAATTACATTTTTGGCGTTTTACGGCCATAAAACGATAATTCCGCCCGAATCCATCTTTTCGTGTGCTATAGCCTACACCTTCCGCCTTGGGCCCAGGCCCCTGTACCCGCATCGCGTAATATTTTTCTGTGGCATCAAATGCGACCTAAGGAACCATAGTCACCGCCCTCCATGATGGAATTATATTTTTTGGCATTTTACGGCCATAAAACTAGAATTCGCCCGATTCCCATATTTTCGTGTGCTATAGCCCACGCCTTCCGCCGTGGGCTCGGGCCCCCGAACTCACATCGCGTATATTTTTCCATGGCATCAAATACGACTTAAGGAACAATAGTAACCGCCCCTCCATGAAAAAATTACATTTTTTGACGTTTTACGGCCATAAAACTGGAATTCCGCCTGATTCCCATATTTTCGTTTGCTATTGGCCACGCCTTCCGCCGTGTGCCCGGGCCCCCAGACCCAGATCGCGTAATATTTTTTTGTGGAATCAAATACGACCTAAGGAACCATATTCACCGCCCCGCCATATCTAAAATATATTTTTTTTGTATTTTACGGCTATAAAACTAGAATTCTCCCCAATTCCCATATTTTCGTGTCCTATAACCCACGCTTTCCACCATTGGCCTGGACCCGCATCGCATAATATTTTACCGTGGCATCAAATACCTCCTAACCAACCATAGTCACCGCCCCTCCATGACTAAATTATATTTTTTNTTTTACAGACATAAAACTGGAATTTCGCACGATTCTCATATTTTCGTGTGCTATAGCCCACGCCTTTCTGTGGTCCCGGGCTGCCAGATCCAGATCTCCTAATATTTTTTTGTGACATCAAATACGACATAGCGAACCACAGTCACCGCCCTGCCATGGAAAATTACATTTTTTGGTGCTTTGCGGCCATAAAACGAGAATTCCACCCGATTCCCATCTTTTCGTGTGCTAGAGCCCACGCCTTCCGTCGTGGGCCCGGGCCCCCGGACCCGCATCGCGTAATATTTTTCCGTGGCGTCAAATACGACCTAAGGAACCATAGTCACCGCCCCTCCATGACCAAATTGTATTTTTCTGCGTTTTACGGCCATAAAACTGGAATTTCTCCCGATACCCATATTTTCGTGTGCTATAGCCCACACCTTCTACCGTGGGCCCGGGCCCCCAAACTGGGGTCACGTATTAGTTTTCCGTGGCAACAAATACGACCAAAGGAACCATAGTCACCGCCCTGCCATGAATAAATTACATTTTTTGGCGTTTTACGGCCATAAAATTAGAAATTCGCCTGATTCCCATATTTTCGTGTGCTATAGCCCACGCCTTCCGCCGTTGGCATGGCCCCCGGACCCGCATCGCGTAATATTTTTCCATGGCATCAAGTACCACCTAAGGAACCATAGTCACCGCCCCTCCATGACTAAATTATATCTTTTGGCGTTTTACGGCCATAAAACTAGAATTTCGCCCGATTCCCATATTTTCGTGTGCTATAGCCCGCGCCATCCGCGGTGGGCTCGGGCCCCCGGACTCACATCCCGTATATTATTTTACGTGGCATCAAATATCACCAAAGGAACCATAGTCACCACCACACCATGAACAAATTTTATTTTTTGAGTTTCACGGCCATATAACTGGAACTCCAACCGATTCCCACATTTTAGTGTGCTATAGCCCACGCCTTCTGTCGTGGGCACCGACCCCCGGACGCGGATCGATTAATATTTTTTTGTGACATCAAAATATGACCTAAGGAACAATAGTCACCGCCCCCCCCTCCCCATGACCAAATTAAAACTTTTGGTTTTTTTCGGCCATAAAACTGGAATTCTGCAAAATTGGCATATTCCATTATTTTCGTGTGCTATGGCCCACGCCTTCCGCCGTGGGCGCGGACCCCGAAACCCGGATCCCGTAATTATTTTTCGTGTCATGAAATACGAATTAAGGAACCACAATCACCTCCCCGCCATGACCAAATTCTATTTCTAGAGTTTTACGACCATAAAACTGGAATTCCCCCCGATTCCCCTATTTTCATGTGATATAGCCCACGGCTTCCGCCGTGGGCCCGGGCCCCCAGACCCACTTCATGTATATTTTTCCGTGGCATCAAATACGACATAAGGAACCATAGTCACCGCCCCTCCATGACCAAATTACATTTTTGGCGTTTTACGGCCATAAAACTCGAATTCCGCCCGTTTCCCATATTTTCGTGTGCTATAGGCCACGCCTTCCGCCGAGGGCCCGGATGCGGATCGCGTAATATTATTTCGTGGCATCTAATACAACCTAAGGAACCATAGTCACCGCTCCACCATGACCAAATTACATTTTTGGCATTTTACGGCCATAAAACTTGAATTTCAACCGATTCCCATATTTTCGTGTGCTATAGCATACGCCTTCCGTCATGGGCCCTGGAGCCCGGACCCGGATCTCGTAATAATTTTAAGTGACGTCACTTACGACCTAAGGAACGATAGTCACCGGTCCGCCATGAACAAATTACATTTTTGGCGTTTTACGGCCATAAAGCTGGAATTCCGCCAGATACCATAATTTTCATGTGCTATAGCCCACGCCTTCCGCCGTGGGCCCGGGCCCCCAGACCCGGATTGCGTAATATTTTTCCCGGGCATCAAATACGACCTAAGGAACCATATTCACCGCCGCTCCATGACAAAATTCTATTTTTGGATTTTTACGGCCATAAAACTTGAATTCCGCCCGATTCCCATTTTTCGTGTGTTATTGCCCACGCCTTCCGCCGTCGGCC
>NW_017691316.1:0-1741 GCF_001879085.1 Nicotiana attenuata
GCCTGAACAGGTTTTTCACCGTGAGGCACAAGGTTTGAGATGACCAAAGAGAAAGCTCAACCCAATAAAAAAAGGAAGAACAAGGAAAGAAGTTGAACTCAAAGTGCAAAAGCGGGAAAAAAATGTGGACTGCTCAAGGCGTGATTGAAGTCACAAGCTTTCCAAGTCCCGACTTGATCCGAAAAGCTGAAGAAGAATGAATCAGCAGTTGCAGTCAACGAGCATCAAGATTCAAGATCAGAGTCTGCGGGAAGAGCTAGCCAAGACTCAAGATCAAGCATTAGAAAGTTTATAGATAGGAATCTTGTAACTCGTAGTTGATAGGCTTAGCTAGTTTAGCTTTTCATCTTTTATTTCGGTGTAATAAGGAGCTCAGCAAGCAGAAACAGCAGTGAAATCACAGTTTCCCGGTAGTCCCAGCTACCAAAACTTCCAGAACTACACTGATCTGATTCCTTTATTGCCAAGAATATGTAGGCAACCTCCGAAGCAAGGTTCGGTCAGACTCTTTCAAAAGTTGCTTCTCATGGAGTTTCAACTGGGCAAAAATCCCTCATAATTGCTCATTTTATCGTTTCCCAAAAACCCTTCGTATTTCCGAGAAAAGAGGGGCAACTGTGAGCATGTGATTTTTGCCCTATACAAACTGCTCCTATAAAATCCAAGATAATAGATTTTTTCTTAATTATTTGCCCGTTTTTAGGAAGTTTTGTAGAATTTTATTAATTGTTTGCATTTTTGTGCACATTTAAATTTTATTAAAATCATGAAAAATACCAAAAATACCATGCATTGCATTTAGGTTTTGTTTTTACATTTTTTAGGGTTAATTGGTTAATTATTTGTTTTATTAAAATGAAAATCACAAAAATGGCCCATTTTACATTTTACCTTTTTAGATTATTAATTTTTCTCTTTTAACTTAGGATTAAATGATTTTTATAATTTTTATAATTAGGTAATTAGTTTAATTTCGCAATTTAGATTAATTTAGGATTTTTAATAAGGAAAAAAAAGAGAAAGAAAAAGAAAAGAAAAAGATTAAAAGAGTTAAATTGAAAAGGATGTTGTTAATTTCGAAATTGGGCCAGTTTAGCCAAAACCAGTCCAAGATTACCCAAATCCGCCCCAAAAACCCAGGACCAGAATAACTATAACCGGTCCAGCCCTCTACTTAACCAAACGACACCGTATCTACTTAGCTTTGATCTCAGCCGTTGATCACTTTGGATCTAACGGCTGGGAACTGATCACCCGTTTATATTAAACTGTCCGAACCAGTGCCAACCCTAGAGACCCCCCCTTGTATTTCCGCCTCCACCCCTCTGAAATACGTAACCCTAGCCACCTTGTAACTCCTCGCCGCCTCTGCCGTGGTCCGCCGGCCGGAAATCGCCTCACGGCAGCGGACCACCTCCAATCCATCCCAAATTTACACCCCAGAACCCCCGTCACCTCCTCTTTCCGAATCTCCAAACCATCTCCCTTAAATCCTTCTTGTAACGACCCGACCGGTCGTTTTTGGAATTTACGCCTCGATCCCCCATTAACTGCTTTCCCTAAGTTCATTTCTGCTATTTTGGTTTGTCGGGACGTTCGGTATTAGGATTCGGAGTGTTTTGGGACACTTAGTCCCTAAATGAGAGTTTAAGAGTTGAAAAATGGTCTGTATTCGGAACAGTGTGAAGACGACCTCGGAATGGAAATCCGATGGTTCCGTTAGCTCCGTTAGGTGATTTCG
>NW_017691316.1:5029-5602 GCF_001879085.1 Nicotiana attenuata
TTAGACATAGGGTCTCCACTCCCTAGTCGCTTTTCCAACATAGGGTCTCCACTCCCTAGTTGAAGTTATTTTAGACATAGGGTCTCCACTCCCTAGTCGCTTTTCCAACATAGGGTCTCCACTCGCTAGTTTGTTTTATTTTAGACATAGGGTCTCCACTCCCTAGTCGCTTTTCAAACATAGGGTCTCCACTCCCTAGTTGATTTTAGTTAGATATAGGGTCTCCACTCCCTAGTCACTTTTCCACCATAGGGTCTCCACTCCCTAGTTGATTTTATTTTAGGCATAGGGTCTCCACTCCCTAGTCTGCTTTCCCAACATAGGGTCTCCACTCCCTAGTCTGCTTTCCCAACATAGGGTCTTCACTCCCTAGTTGATTTTATTTTAGACATAGTGTCTCCACTCCCTAGTCGCTTTTCCAACATAGGGCCTCCACTCCCTAGTTGATGTTATTTTAGAAATAGGGTTTCCACTCCCTAGTCTGCCTTTTCCAACATAGGGTCTCCAATCCCTAGTTGATTTTATTTTGGACACAGGGTCTCCACTCCCTAATTTCTTTTTCAAAGGATACAG
>NW_017691317.1:0-957 GCF_001879085.1 Nicotiana attenuata
ACTTCAGTACATTATTTCGTACTGACGTCCTTTTGTTGGGGACGCTGCATTCATGCCTGCAGGTGTAGACAATCAGTTTGACGAGCCCTCATAGTAGACAAGGTTAGCATTCAGCGAAGAATCGGTAAGACTCCACCTCATTCGGAGTGCAACCGAGTCTATAAGCCATCGTGTCAGAGTTTTGCTATAGACTTATAGGTAGGGCGGTACCCTGTCCCATTTTATGTCAAATAATCTTAGAGGCTTTGTAGACATAGGTTTATTATGTATAGTATGTCAATGTCAGAGGCCTTGACGGCCCATATGTATTCATGTTTTCTGAACGATGGTTCATTGATATAATGTTTTCCCACTTACAATTTGTCTATTATGAGTTGAGGCCCTATGGTCCCATGATAATTACGAAAGGAATGAGTTTAGCTAAATCGACCTATGTATGTTCTAGTTTTGGTCGAATGATGATGAGTTACAAAGTGGTTCGCTCGGGCCAGTGCGGCACCGCGTGCGAGCCACGCCTCCCCAGGTTTGGGGCGTGACAAAGTGGTATCAGAGCGAGTCGTGTCCTAGGGCGTCTACAAGGCCGTGCCTAGTAGAGTCTCACTTATGGGTGTGTTGCGTGCCACATTTATAATTGAGAAGCTATAGGGCATTTAGGAAATGTTACCCTTCATTTGTTTCCAGATCGTGCCATAGAGCTGAACCGTAAGAAGTCAGTATGAAGTTTTCACCAGGTTTGTATGCACTAGAGGTGCAGGTATTACAGTAGAGCTTTAAGGCATAATTTTGCCTATATGGAAGGAAGGTTATGAAAGAAACAGAAGATACGATGCGAGATTGAAAGGTAAGTAAGTTAAAGGCAAAAAGGATACAAGATACTCAAGTACAAAAAGTTGTGAATAGTCGAGACTTCAGAAATAGTTTAGGGTTTTAACTTATTACAGAGGAGACCCTAAGTGA
>NW_017691317.1:5393-5602 GCF_001879085.1 Nicotiana attenuata
AAATACTATGCATTAAATTAGTAGAAATTAGGGGTGGGGGGGGGTTGGGTAGAATTTAGGGATTTTTTAAAATGAGATTTAGACCTTGAATTGAGGTCGGATTTCAGAACAGATCATATATCTGAGCTCAGGGGTTAAATGGGTAATCAGAATTAAGTCTGAATCTCGGATTTCAACCACGTGGTCCCAGGTTAACTTTTTGTTGACTT
>NW_017691318.1:0-503 GCF_001879085.1 Nicotiana attenuata
AGTGAGCATGCTATGTGTGATGCCATGTCACCATGCTATATGTGCTTATAGATATATAAATGAAGAACCTAACGAGCATGTAGAAAAGTGGTATAGAAAGAATTATTTTCTCAGGGCCTATAAGTATATTATTCAACCAATGCCAAGTATGAAAATGTGGCCGGCTACTAGTAATATCAAAATTGAACCTCCAGTTCCAAAGGTGATGCCAGGAAGACCAAAAAGGTGTAGAAGAAAGTCCAAAGATGAACCTAAAAAGAAGCGGGGAAAGTGATCAAAGAAAGGAGTAAAAATTACTTGCTCAAAATGTCAACAACAAGGACATAACAAAACTCACTGTCCAGGAGTGGTAAGTACACGTATGCTTTATATTATTCTAATTATTATATGTATGTTATTGGCTGATATATATATATATATATATATATATATATATATATATATGTGTGTGTGTATGGATCAGGCTGCACGCCACAACAAGCCTTATGGCTATATATATATAT
>NW_017691318.1:5107-5602 GCF_001879085.1 Nicotiana attenuata
TATATATATATATATATATATATATATATATATATATATATATATATATATATATATATAAAGTTATTCTGTTAGTGAGTAAATTATGAAAAATTTCTTTCTATTTCATTAATTTATACATTTATTTACCTCTCTTCAAACTCTGATTTTCCCTCTCCTGGGCATACTTATTTTTTGTTCATGTTTCTAACCATTTTTCTTCAAATTTTTACCTCTTCAGATTTAGTTATTTCATTTTTTCTGAATTAGTTATTTTTATTTATCTGTGTCATTGGTCCATAGAGCTCGAAGCAGCTATATTCGTGTCTCATTAGTCATTATTATATGAATTTTTAGTATATTAAATTCAGGGGCCTCTTATTATGATATAAGTTTGGGCCATCAAATTCATTGATCCGCGCTATTGATGATGCATGACATTTTCAGAAAAAATTACTCCTTGCTCAAGCTTTAAAGTTCGCGTGAAGTCCAAAAATTCTAATTGCCAAGTCCACA
>NW_017691319.1:0-522 GCF_001879085.1 Nicotiana attenuata
TAGCGAGTGGTTGGCGTTTTAGAACTAACTACTGGGTACGTTCGTAGGACGAACGTGTGTTAGTAGGGGGGGGGGGGGGGATGTTACTTATCTCAATAATTTAATAATATATTTTAGTGTAATATTATAGTTAGCCATCTTATTTAGTAAAAGGGTTTTTGCATTTATCCAAATTTATTAGTAAACTAAAAGGCAACCATAAACTTAATTCAATTTCAAACTAATGAATTTCTTATATTTAATCAACTTTAATTACAATCATTTCATATGTTTACTTCACTATTGTTAAAATCATACTAGCTACATCACATTTCATAAGCTTACCCACGGGCTTCATTGTTATCAAACAAAAGAAATAGTCGTAATTAACAAATATTAAACTATTTCAACATATAAAAATTAAAGAATTCAAATAGCATATAAAAGTTAAGGCGTTTAATTTAAATAGCATAATTGCTTAATATAAAGTAAAAGGAAGTCAAATATTTGGGGATCTACAATAACAATAATGCAAAAAAAAAA
>NW_017691319.1:3429-5602 GCF_001879085.1 Nicotiana attenuata
TTGATAGTAGACCGAATCGGTATGGTAAGGATATGATCAATTCTTTGTATGTGTTCGAGGTAATGGGGTCTTACAGGTATTTTGCAACAGTGCTCATGGGCTTTGATGGCTTGCTTAGCTTGGTCTAGTTAGAAGGATTCAGTCCTGGCAGTTTAATTTGTGCAAACAGAATTGGGAAGGTTCTTGTTGATTTCTACCGTGGCTAGAGCGGTGCATTTTCTATGAATATAAGAGGTATGGGATGTGTAATGATTTTTCTTCTAGAGGGGATCAATTCTTGGCTAGTTGAGTGCGTAGATGTCTGTGGCTTGGAAGGGAGGTAAAAGTTTTTCTATTATCCTCGGATGGTATGGCGCATGCGATATGTCGTGTAGGATTGAGATTGGCATGTGTAAGGTCACAGTTCAGGTTTGAATGGAAGGACACAAATTCTTAGGCAGCACGGGCAGTTTCAGATAATTAGAGAAATGAGCTTCAGATGGTTTGAGAAATGCTCTTCAGATGATTAAGGAAGCGAAAATGCTAATTGAGGTGATTTTACGAGGGTATATGTTTCAGAAAGAGGCAATGTGATTAAGTGATAGCACTTCGGTAGTATTGCAGCACTTCTTGTCAGATCGGCTGCTGATATTCGAGTCTGCTTGGCAGCACAGAAGAATCTTAGAGTATCTCTCGTGGAATGATTGAGTACTAGAGGCAAGTTATATATGCGAGTGGCAAAATTGGGATCGGATATGGTAATTCGTGTGCTTTATGGACTTGGAGATTGTAAGTTCTCATATACGGGTTAGCTCGTGGTTGTGGATGACAAAATGTGGGTAAGTTAGTCAGATGTTAGTATGCGCTATGATTCAGTCATTGTGAACCTTCGAATATTTATCTATTGTGGGTAACTAGAGTTGATGTGTAGTCCATTGGGAGACCTATATGGATATGTGTCCGGCATCGAGACGGTTTGTTGACTTCGAGTTGTTGCTGGCGATGAATGTGTTGATTCGGTTGTTAATGAGCTATTAGCAATTAGGGGGGATGTATGAGTTATCTTTCAGTATTGGGAGACGTTACGATCTGTTGGTTATAGGCACCTATGGTGCGGTTCTATCGGAATTTCATAATGGAAGTCGAGCGGGAAGAGTAATTGGGAGTTGCTCGGTAAATGGCATATCGGATATGTTCTATCGGGTTTGCGTGGTATGTGTTACTTGTTTCACCGTGGGTGTAATGATTTGTTTCGGTTCCCGACATCAAATTGTGCGTGGCTGTCGATTTTGATCGTTGTCTTGAGATGTTTCATGTGTAACAGTGTTGGGATAGGATCACGCATTGTAGCGAGGCTACGTGGAAACATGACCTTTCGGGGTAGATTCATGTGTTCTATTTCTATGATGTGAGACAGGGTCTCAGCTTTGTGTTGTGATGGTACTGATGAGCTTGAGATACAGCTCTTTCGTTTGGGGTCATTTTCATGATTTGAGGATATTCAGACTGTTTCTTATTGGTGCGCGAATTATGTAAGTTGTGGCTTAGGCCTGTATTGATGTGTCATGTCACCAGAGAGGTGTGTTGGATTCGAGGTGATCGTTGGGGTCATTAATGAATACGAACGGATTTGATTTCAGCTTGTTGGGAGGATAATATCGAGGTTCGGCTCGGAAATCTGCTGTGGTATTAGCCAAAAGGGAAGTGACTTCATGAATGGTTGACATGAGAGATGGTTACGGTTTATTGCATGTTTCATTTATCATTAGCATTATATAGAAGTGTTGGAATAAGACCTTAGTTGATAAGAGGTTTTCTACCGGTATTTCGGGTGTTGTGCGCAGCTGCTGTGAATAGAAGTTATCGTTTCGAGTATTTGAGTTATGCGGTATATCATATAATTGCACCTGAGGTTACAGGTATGGGTTATTACAGCTGGTTCGGGCTTATTCTGAATATAGATGTGAGGTTCTGATCTTGTGTATGATTTCGGAAAGTGCAATATGGTTCTATGATTTATGGGCTAGGCTGGATTGTGCGATTTTAGTTAAAATGTGTTATTGGACCTATATGAGATAGGGTGACGTGGGATCACCCCCGGGTATATGCATGGTAAGGTTATTCAGCGAGTGGTTGGCTTTTAGAACAACTCTGGGTACGTTCGAGGACGAACGTGTGTTTAAGTGGGGGGGGG
>NW_017691320.1:0-531 GCF_001879085.1 Nicotiana attenuata
AAGGACATCATCCTCATCGTCCAAAGACAACATTCATCGTCCAACGGGAATTCACATCATGTTTAAATTTACGCACAATATATGCTTGTATCGTTTATTTGCATGTAACCAGTGAGCAACGGCTATCCCATCAGGAGCGATCCCACTCCAGTTTCCCAGCCATATCAAACCTAACTATTCCCGTAAATCGTTCACTCACCCGGCCCTAGATATTGCGTCCGTTCTTGAAATGTCTTCATCGGCATACTCTACCGACGGATCTTGAATGACATATGGCCTGATTCCTGTAAAACCAGGGATATTTAGGCAGCTCAGAAGCCAGGGTGCGGCCTAAACCTGTTCAAACCGTTTCGCTCGGTCAAAATTGGCCATCGTTTCTTTACCCGAAAACTCTTTCATCCTTCCCATGTATAGCGCGGCAGCTGTTGATACCCAATTTTTTCCTATATATTTTAAATATGCGAAATACCTTCAATATAATATATATATATATATATATATATATATATATATATATATATATATATATAT
>NW_017691320.1:4411-5602 GCF_001879085.1 Nicotiana attenuata
TTGCATAAGGCTACTATTCTGCCTTCCAATCTGCATAAGGCTACCATCCTGCCTTCCGAGACTAAACGCTGTCTCCATCTGCATCTGCATTGCATAAGGCTACTATTCAGCCTTCCAATCTGCATAAGGCTACTATTCTGCTTTCCAATCTGCATAAGGCTACTATTCTGCCTTCCAATCTGCATAAGGCTACCATTTTGCCTTCCGAGACTAAATGCTGTCTCCATCTGCATCTGCATTGCATAAGGCTACTATTCTGCCTTCCAATCTGCATAAGGCTACCATTCTGCCTTCCGAGACTAAACGCTGTCTCCATCTGCATCTGCATTGTATAAGGCTACTATTCTGCCTTCCAATCTGCATAAGGCTACCATTCTGCCTTCCGAGCTTAATGTTGTCTCCATCTGCATCTGCATTGCATAAGGCTACTATTCTACCTTCCAATCAGCATAAGGCTACGATTCTACCTTCCGAGGTTAAACTCTACCTCCATCTGCATTCCGATCTGCATAAGGCTACCATTCTGCCTTGCGAGACTAGACGATGTCTCCATACTACATCTGCATGGCTGAAAGATTGCCACATACTGCATCTGCATGGCTGAAAGATCGCCACATACTACATCTGCATGGCTGAAAGATCGCCACATACTGCATCTGCATGGCTGAAAGATCGCCACATACTACATCTGCATGGCTGAAAGATTGCCGCATACTGCATCTGCATGGCTGAAAGATCACCACATACTACATCTGCATGGCTGAAAGATCGCTACATACTACATCTGCATGGCTGAAAGATCGCCGCATACTACATCTGCATGGCTGAAAGATCGCTCATACCACATCCTTCATGGCTGAAAGATCGGCTCATACTGCATCCTTCATGGGCTAAATTATCGCCAACTCATCCAAAGGCGTCATCATTTGGAGGCACCATCTTCATAGCCCGAGAACACCATGTCATGGCCTGAGAATTTCTTTCAATATTTTGCATATCAATATTCAAAGGTGTCATGGTTCGGAGGCACCATCCTCATAGCCCGAGAACATCATTTCATGGCCTGCGAATCCCTTATCATACAAACCCTAGCCTAGGACATCATGGTGTAAGGACATCATCCTCATCGTCCAAAGACAACATTCATCGTCCAACGGGAATTCACATCATGTTTAAATTTACGCACAATAT
>NW_017691321.1:0-1009 GCF_001879085.1 Nicotiana attenuata
TGATTTATTTAGACATAGGGTCTCAACTCCCTAGTCTGCTTTTCCAACATAGGGTCTCCACTCCATAGTTGAAGTTATTTTAGAGATAGGGTCTCTACTCCTTAGTATGCTTTTGCAACATAGGATCTCCACTCCCTAGTTACTGTAATTTTAGACATAGGTTCTCCACTCCCTAGTCTGTTTTTCGAACATAGGGTCACCACTCCCTAGTTGAAGTTATTTTAGACATAGGGTCTCAACTCCCTAGTCGCTTTTACAATATAGGGTCGCCACTACCTAGTTGAATTTATTTTAGACATAGGGTCGTCACTCCCTAGTCTACTTTTCCAATATAGGGTCTACACTCCCTAGTTGAAGTTATTTTAGACATAGTGTCTCCACTCCGAAGTCACTTTTCCTACATAGTGTCTCCACTCTTTAGTTGAATTTATTTTTGACATAGGGTCTCCACTGCCTAGTCAATTTTCCATCATAGGGTCTCCACTCCCTAGTTGATGTTATCTTAGACATAGGGTCTCCACCCCCTAGTTTGCTTTTTTAACATACAGTAACCACTCCCTAGTTGAATTTAATCTAGACATAGGGTCTCCACTCCCTAGTCTATTTTTCGAACATAGGGTCACCACTCCCTAGTTGAAGTTATCTTAGACATAGGGTCTCCACTCCCTAGTCGCGTTTTCCAACATAGGGTATCCACTCCCTAGTTGATTTTGTTTTAGACATAGGGTCTCCACTCCCTAGTCACTTTTCCAACAACGGGTCTCCACTGCTAAGTTGAATTTGCTTAGACCTTGATTTTGTTTTAGACATAGGGTGTCCACTCCCTAGTCTCCTTTTCCATCATAGGGTCTCCACTCCATAGTTGAAGTTATTTTAGAGATAGGGTCTCCACTCCTTAGTCTGCTTTTCCAACATAGCATCTCCACTCCCTAGTTGAAGTAATTTTAGACATAGGGTCTCCACTCCCTAGTCTGTTTTTCGAACATAGGGTCACCACTCCCTAGTTGAA
>NW_017691321.1:4549-5602 GCF_001879085.1 Nicotiana attenuata
CACTCCCTAGTCGCTTTTCCAACATAGGGTCTCCACTCCCTAGCTGAAGTTATTTTAGACATAGGGTCTCAACTCCCTAGTCTGCTTTTCCAACATTGGGTCTCCACTCCCTAGCTGAGGTTATTTTATATATAGGGTCTCCACTCCCTAGTCTCTTTTCCAACATAAGGTCTCCACTCCCTAGTTGAATTTAATTTAGACATAGGGTCTCCACTCCCCAGTCACTTTTCCAACATAGGGTCTTCACTTCCTAGTTGAATTTATTTTAGACATAGGGTCTCTACTCCCTAGTCTCGTTTCCAACATAGGGTCTCCACTCCCTAGTTGATTTTGTTTTAGACATAGGGTCTAAACTACCTAGTATGCTTTTCCAGCAAAGGGTCTCCACTCCCTAGTTGAAGTTGTTTTAGACATAGGGTCTCCACTCCTTAATCTGCTTTTCCAATATAGGGTTTCCACTCCCTAGTTGAAGATATTTTACACATAGGGTCTACACTCCGTAGTCGCTTTTCCAACATAGGGTCTCCACTCCCTAGTCGAATTTATTTTAGACATAGGGTCCCCACTCCCTAGTTTACCTCCATTCCCTAGTTGAAGTTATTTTAAACATAGGGTCTCCACTCACTAGTCACCTTTGCAACATAGGGTCTCCACTCCCTAGTTGAAGTAATTATATGCATAGGGTCTCCACTCCCTAGTCTGTTTTTCGAACATAGGGTCACCACTACCTAGTTGAAGTTATCTAGACATAGGGTCTCCACTCCCTAGTAGCGTTTCCAACATAGGGAATCCACTCCCTAGTTGATTTTGTTTTAGACATAGGGTCTCCACTCCCTAGTAACTTTTCCAACAACGGGTCTCTACTCCCTAGTTGAATTTATTTCAGACATAGGGTCTCCACTCCCTAGTAGCGTTTCCAGTATAGGGTCTCCAATCCCTAGTTGATTTTGTTTAGACCTTGATTTTATTTTAGACATAGCGTCTCCACTCCCTAGTCTGCTTTTCCAACATAGGGTCTCCACTCCATAGTTGAAGTTATTTTAGAGATAGGGT
>NW_017691322.1:0-406 GCF_001879085.1 Nicotiana attenuata
CTTCAAAGTTTTCCAAGTGTTCAAGTCGATGTCGCCTTCAAGTTGAAGCTTTATAGCTTTCCATCTTAAGGTGGACATATAAGTCCCTTTGCACCTTAAGTTGGCCTCTTCGTGGGTTGAAAATCTCGAAAGAGGCGGCCTAGGCAAAAGTTAGGACGTAAAAAAAAGGAAAAAAAAAGAAAAAAATCTACTCAGTCTGAACTACGGTATGACTTTATCCTTTTCACCGAGGTACGTAGGCAGCTTAGAGTTTCATTCTAAGTTCAGTCACATAAGTTCAAACGATACATATTGCCCCAACTGTGAAGTATGGAGGAATGTAAAATCAAGCTGAAATGCCATCCTCTTGTGAAACTTTGATCTCATTTGATTTAAAAGGGGCAACCCTCCATGGTAAATTGATATC
>NW_017691322.1:5072-5602 GCF_001879085.1 Nicotiana attenuata
CCCTTTTAACTATAACCCCTAACGTTTTAACTATTTGTACACTTGGTCCCCATTTTCTACTATAATACCCCCACTTCTCTTCATTTTTCCTCAAAAAATCAATCTTCTCTCTCAAATCTCTTACATTCTAATATTCTATATTATTCTCTCAATATTGTTACTATCAAGTGATATCTTTCAACTTTCAAGTATTTGGGCAAATTTTTTTGGAGCAACTTTCAAGCTTCAAATTAATTCGTCAAGTATTTGGAGCAATATTTCGGGCAATTTCTTCAAGTTTCAATATTTAATCATGGTGCACTCGTTCCATCTCCTAATTTTAATATATAATTTTTGCGTATCATTTTAGTGCTTAATTTTTGTGTTTACTTTACGTGTTATATTTTCGCATTTCATTTGTGTGTGTAATATTTGTGTTAGTTTTTTTAATTTAGTTTCGTATTTAAATCATGGCACCTAAAAATGTATTTGGTATATTTAAAAAAAGTAGTAAAAAAAGTAGTAAAGGTGAAAGTAGTAGTAATCCTAAT
>NW_017691323.1:0-1589 GCF_001879085.1 Nicotiana attenuata
GAGGCACTTGTCAATGGCGTATCAGAAGGTGTTATCTTTAGGATCTTCAGAGCAGAAGCTAGACAGGAGAAGCAGGAGTTCAAAAGGCGCTTCCACAGTATGATTCACATGGATTCAGGTTCATGCATGGAGATTCAAAGAAGAAATCGAGTTAGTAGGTTTGATTGGAACAAGAATGAAGAAAACAGAACTAAAAATGAAGAGAGGGAGATGCGATGTTACCTATGTGAGTTTCAATCTGGTCGATGTTACCTAGGTGACCTCACAATAAGCTTGGAATCTGTTGTATCATCTCTCACAAGTTTCGTTAAGGTGGAGACAACTGGAAACTCCGACGCAGCAACAGAAGAAATTTTAATGGTGAAGAAGATGAGCAAAAGGGAAAGGGTACAGAGAGAAGGGGGATACAGTAGAGAGATGATGTCTGCAAGTGAAATGGGGGAAATGATAAAGATCAGATATATTTGTGGTGTCGGTGGTCAAATGTGGCCACGAATGCAAAGTTATAATTGTAAGTACAAAACGGGCAAATGGGGTCAAAAGAGGCTATTTGTGCAATTAACTGGACAGGATATGGACGATTATGGGTGGCTTTGTATGCAATTCCGAGTTAAGGGACATCTGGGCTGGGTTTTTACGGTGTTAACAAAATTATGGGCTGAGATTTTGAATTGGGCTAGATGGGCAATGGATTTAAGAATGGGTACCGGAAAAACTGAGGATCTGGTCTTACACACGGATGGAAAATTGGGCCTTAATTTGGGCTATATTTCGAAATGGACAGTATTAATGCTGGACTGGATGGTTATGCAATGGGCACTTATTATATCAATGTGGCTACCTCTGCAATTTGAGAAGAATGGAGACTGTGGAGTAGGCTGTGGCTATTTTTGCAAAAACTGGGCTGATGCAGAGTATAATGGGCCAGCGTTTTGGGCATCTCAGCATTGCTTTTCATGGGCTATTTGTGATATTCCTTTTAATAGATATCTTGTGATATCAATTTTGAGTATATTGCTCAATTTTGATAATAGGAATTATGTAGAATTCAATTTTATTTTCGTACATTTGGTAGGATACCATGACATTTTGTTTTCCTTTACTTTGTTGTCTATAAATAAAAAATAACCCTAGGCTATGCCTAGTGGATTTTGCTAAAAAAAAAAAAAAAACCCTAAACCCCCCCGAAAAAACCCCTGCGTTGGAGTCTAGAGAGAGAGGCTCTGGCGATTTTTTGAGCGACTAGAGAGAGAAACTGTCGTGATCGCTGCCATGGCCAATTTGGCCGGCGGCCAGCCATCTTTTCCGGCTGGTCAGCCTCCTCCAACCTCTACCCAACCCCCTATTGCAACAAACAACAATTCAACGCCCTATAATTTGCCTAGCGATAAAACAGCCCCAATGAATTATGCCAAAGCAGTGAAAAATTCTTCGAATAACACTGCCATGGATGAGCGACCAGCAGTAGTGGAACCTATTGCGCTTAGACGAGCTACTTTACATCAAGGTCAACCGTTAGTTTGCTTTACTGAATCAGAAGTTGAGCGTATGAATATTATAGAAGGTTTAAAGTATGCAGTTGTATGTAA
>NW_017691323.1:3755-5602 GCF_001879085.1 Nicotiana attenuata
TCGTCGGTTCACGTCACGAGGGGGTAGTGATAATCAATGGCGTACCGAGAAGGAGTAGTACCACCAGGTAGGCACAGAGTTGAAGCAGCAGGCGGAGAACTCGAGAAGTCATAGTAGCAGCAGCTTGGCATACAGATGCAAGTAGATACATGAAAATCCAAAGAAGAAAGGAAGTTAGTACAGATGAGTGGAGCAAAAATGAAGAAGATACAACACAGAAGAAAGAGAAAGACAGTCGATGTTACCTAGGAGAGCTTCAGATGGAGGTGAGGAGGTTCTGGAGAGATGAAATGATTTGGGGATATGTGGTGGATAGTGGGGATTGTCGGTATATTAGGAAATGGGGGGGTGTTTTTAATATGTGGTACAGGTGTTGGAGGGAGTTATACACGCGTTGGGTGAAAACAAGGGTAGTTCAGAGGTTATTTGTGCAATTTAATAGGGTCAAGAGGAATTCTGGCTACTCATGTAAATGCACTTGGGTGGCCAGTGGCTATCAATGTAATATGGCTTTCAGTTGGGCTCGTTGTATTGGGCTAGCAGATGAATATCTGGGCTGTTGTGGGAAGGCATCATTATTGGTCTATCTAAATAGCCAGTGTATATGTTTTACATATATGTGGCTATTTGTTAAATTCAATAATTGGAATAAATTGGCTGGTTGTGCAAGGTGTTGGCTATATGTGCTAGTTCGGGTGTGTTTGGACTGGGTAGGTTGGTTCATACTGAGTTGTGTGAATAACCATTATGTGTTTGCACATGTATGGCTATTTATTCAATTCAATAATTTGTGTATTGGGGTTACTAATGCAAAGGCGAGGCTGTTTGTGCAAAGCAGAGGTGGAAATTTGGAGCTGACTACACAGTTGGGTTTGGCGTTTTGGGCCAAATTGGAGGCTTTGGCTTATTCAATGTATACGGTTGGGCTAAATGTGCAATTTGGAAATTTTGGAGTAAACAGTGGCTATTTGTGCAAATCAGTAAATACCTCCAATAGTGGTCTTGTTGGGCCAAAAGATCGGGTTTTTATTGGATTAATTTTGAGGCAATTTTGAGTAGAATTTTTGTAATATCAATTTTGAGTATAATGCTCAATTTTGATAATAGGTCTTATGTAGATTTTTATTTCCTTTTCGTACATCCATTAGGATTTCATGACATTGTGCTTGTTTGTTTTTTAGTTATAAATAAAAATTAGCCCTAGGCTATGCCTAGTGGATTGTTTAAAAAAAAAAAAAACCCTAAACCCCAACCAAACCCGCGATTTTTCTCTGCCTTCTCTCTAGAAAAGGCGATTTAGAGAGAGAAAGCTCTCGTTTTGCTGCCATGGCCAAGGTGGCCGGCGGCCAGCCCTCTTCTCCAGCTGGTCTGCCTTCTCCCTCTCTCGTCCAGCCCCCTACTGTCCCAAACACTAATTCCCAGCCTTTAGATTATTCTAAAATCCTCAAACCATCGACTATTAATAGTACCATGCAGGAACGTGCTTCTTCTGTGGAACCAATTCCTTTACGTCGAGCATCTTTTGTCAATGGACAACCAATGGTGAAATTTACGGAAGCAGAAGTTGATAGAATGAATGTGATCGAGGGCCTTCAATATGCTGTGGTGGGAAAGTTTGCGTATGGATGGCCAGATTTGAACGAGATTCGTCGCATTGTCCCTTTGCAATGTGGAATAAAAGGAGAATGTAGCATTGGTTACTTGAGAGATAGGCATGTCCTTATACGTATGACATTGTGGCAGGACTTCGTTGATTTTACGTCGAAAGGAGCTCAATATGTTAAGGACAAGAATGGACATGAATATCAAATCAGACCTCTTATATATGATGTGAAGTTTAAAGCAGG
>NW_017691324.1:0-775 GCF_001879085.1 Nicotiana attenuata
CTTAAGCCTTCTTAAAAGAGACTAAGTGTTCATTTCTTATCAAAACCATTCCAAACCAACTCTAACACATCAAATACTGATAATGAAACATGAAGAAGCATAACATGGGGGAAACGGGGGGGTAACTCACGTGACGACGGGTCGGGTCGTCACAGTTGGTGAATGATTGGTCTAAGGAGAGAGAGATGAACTTGCACATAAAATTGATAATTTTGGCTTGGTTGTGCATAACTTAGATGCAGATTTGAGTGCAAAAGTTGATGCGTGTAACGCCCAACAATTTAATGATGAGTTGTGTGAAGCTAAAAAAGATCTGCTAGACCAAATTGAGCAACTAAAACGAGAATACCAAGCATTAGACCATATTCCCCTTGATGATGCCAATATTGAGAAGAGTGCTCTAGAGTCATGTGAGAGAGTTGATAAAAGGGTTGGTATTGGACTTTTCCCGACGATGGATTTTGTGGACAACTTTCTGAGGGATTAAAGTCTAAACAAAAAATACAAAAATATGTCTTTTAGCTTTCTTTAGGTAGTAATAATCCCCCGTGATTTTTCTTTGTGCCTCGGTTCTTTTCCATGGGATGTAGTTTGAACCGGGTTGTTTTTTCTTTTAGAGTAGTTTAGGAAATAAAATGGAGGAAGAAAGATGAGATAAATTGTTGGTATCATGACTCTAGAGCACTCTTCTCAATATTGGCATCATCAAGGGGAATATGGTCTAATGCTTGGTATTCTCGTTTTAGCTGCTCAATTTGGTCTAGCAGATCTTTTT
>NW_017691324.1:4624-5601 GCF_001879085.1 Nicotiana attenuata
AAATTTAGAATTTCAAACTCAAGCCCTAATTTCTTACAATTTGGCTATATTCTCATGAATTTCAAGGATGATTCTACAATAAAATCATGTTTTTAACTCATAAAACTTACCTTCAATCGACCCCAGTTGAAACTCTCTTCAATCCCCGTCCAAAAGCTCTCAACAATGCCCAAAAATGGAGGAAAAGTGGGTTGGGTTCGCGGATGAAATGTTTTAAAACATTCTGCCCAGGTCTGACCCCTCCTTCTTCGCGTTCGCGAGACCACTCTCGCGTTCGCGAAGGCCAAGTTCCCCAAACCCTTCGCGTTTGCGTAGCATGCCTCGCGTCGCGTAGACCATTGACTCCACGGCCAACTCCTCTACGCGTTCGTGATTGCACTCTCGCGTTCGCGTAGCACACTGTTCCCTCCTTCGCGTTCGCGTCCATCCTTCGCGTTCGCAAAGGCCAAATCTCAGCTCCCCTATTTATCCTCTTTGCGTTCGCGAGACACCCCTCGCGTTCGCGAAGAAGGAAACCAGATACCAGCAGTTCAGCAATCCAACAAGTTCCAAAAATGACCCGCTGACCATCCGAAACACACCCGAGGCCCCCGGGACCTCAACCAAAAATGCCAACATATCCTAAAACCTCTTTCAAACTTGTTCCAATCATCAAAACACCTCTAACAACACTAAAACCATCATTTCTCATCGAATTCAAGCCTAAGTTTTTTCAAAAACTTTCGAAATACGCATTCGATCAAAAATCCAACCAAATCACCTCCGAATGACCTGAAATTTTGCACACACATCCCAAATCACCTAACAAAGCTACTGCAACTCTCGGAATTCCATTCCGACCCTCGGATCAAAATCTCACCTATCAACCGGAATTCGCCAAAATACTAACTTTGCCAATTCAAGCCTAATTCTACTCTGGACCTCCAAAATCACTTTTGATCACACTCCTAAGTCACAAATCATCCCCCGAAGCTAAC
>NW_017691325.1:0-5601 GCF_001879085.1 Nicotiana attenuata
ATATGGGTGATCATTGATTGAGGTTTGAGGGTTGGGAGTAGGTTGTGGTGTGTTTTGAGGAGTGTGATAAGTGGTGGTTTGTGGATATTGGGTCAGGTAATGGTAGTGTTGTTGAGGGGTTTTCACTGGTGGTGGGTTAAGATTTTGGGAGGTGCAGGATTGTGATACTGATGCGGTGCGGGGGGGGGGGGGTTTCGAAGCTATGGGTGGTGGATTCTTATTTTTTGTATTTTGTGGTGGTGTTTGGTCTTGAGTGGTTGTGTTTTGCTGGTTGATGTCAGGAACATTTAGAGTAAGGGAAAGGCTTGCCAGATTTTGGACCTGCTCGAGCTCACCCTGCAACTCCAGGATTTTATGCTCCAAATGTAAGACCAACTCATTTTGTCATGGCATGCTTCTCCCATCTGAGATTTCAACATTCTCTATCATGGCAGCATTTTCTTTTCGAATACCATTTATCATCCATTTTCCCCTTGCCTTTGTCTTTACTTTTTAGGTTGCTAGGTGGAGGAGGAGGTGGAGGACCCTGGATCTAGTGTGGTATGCTGATGATGCCAGTATGCACGAACCAACTTTTGGGAATGGGAAGATTCAGAAAGAAACAAAAGGTAACCAAGTTAGTAAGATGAAGTAAAAGAGTGTTTGCTATATTTAGACATGTATCACATAAGGTTATGCAATAATTAGCCTCCTAACTTTGGGGACCTCGTTGGGCCTGAGGTAGGCCTAAGCGACACAAAACTTGGAGAAAATTCATGCCAACATTTTCGTCATTTCATTAGTGAGAAAATAATCCAAAATAATTTCTCACTAAATCGAAATAATAATTATAAAGTCACTAATGGCATTAAGACTTATTACATCGAAATCTAATCTAAGCTAGAAAGCAGTAAAGAATATTATCTCCTAATCTACTTGGTCTCTAAAGAACCTCCTCCATGCTTGGCTCTCTTAACCCCATCAATCATGTTTCCCAGATCGCGCATGTCCAGTAGTAAGTAAGACTTTGCCAGCCGCTCCTTCATCGTTGTCCATGCCTTGACAATCCCAAAGCCTCTTTTTCATCTTGCCTTCTAGCTCCATCAATTCTTGCTCCAAGTATTCTAACCTCTCTGTCGACTTGTTGGAAATCTCTTTCCATTCCTTTATCGCCTCCATGTTTATTTAATGTTGTTCCAGATGCTTAGCTTCCATTTCGAACACCCTTTTACATAGCCTCTCATACTTCACCTGTGCTTCAGACACCTCATCTATGATCCTATCTTTCAGTTTGACTCCGATTTTGACGTCCCCTAGCTATCTCGTCCTCTAACCATGAGAGATAGTAGTACATATGGCCGGCGTGATACATGTCTGGTTTAATAGTTTCCCCTTCCACAATGATTTTATAGTTCCACATGTGTTGCGCTTCGAACTTGAATGGGATGACATCCCCTTTGAAATTTTCCTTATATTGAACCATGTTGGTAACCCGAGGTATGACTTGTTTTCTTCCAGCTTGCCTTATTAGACTTATAGGAGCATAAGGGTAGATGCCTCGCAACCCAATCAATACTAAATGAGTAGTTCCTTTGGATCTGATAGTGAACTCACTACTAGGAAACCATTCAAACATCTAATGCACTTGCTCATCTGTTAGATTGCTGAAGAAACGCACCCATCCTACAGCATTTCCGAGCTTTGCAAACCTATCTGGAATGAACGTCACTTTCTTTGGGTGATGATGGCTATGTAGTCATTCAGTGGCCTTCGCAGAAGCTGCTGGCGATACTCACCCCTCTGAAAGTGTTCTAGCAGCCAAACTTGTTGTCTTATATCTATGTTTTGAAAAATGGTGAAAGATATTCTTATATGGTTTTTACTTGAACATGACTTAAACAAACTAATTTGACTTGAATTACCGGAACTTGGGAATCATGACTATTTTTACTTTCTGAAATTATTGAAAATGAACTAAACTGTGTAGCTCATCACTATCTTCTGTTCCTTATTTATTACTGTTACTTACTGAGTTGGTGTACTCACGTTTCTCCCTGCGTCTCGTGGGCAGATCCAGGAGTAGTTGATCGGGGAGGTTATTGATAGTCCTCGCAGCAGTTTGGAGATAGCGAAGTAGCTGCCTGGCGTTCGTAACCTTGCTTTTCTTCTTCCCGGTCTTTCTTGAGTTGTATTTTGGATTTCAGGCTACTTGTTATGGTTAGACCAGTTCTATTAGATGCTCATGACTTAGTGAGACCCCGATGTTTGGGGCTTCCGTTCAATATTTCTATATTGAGTTTAACTCGTATTTCTTTTATGAAAATCCTGTTATAAAAAGGATTTGGCTTATCATTTAATGAATTATGAAGTATTGTGATAGTCGGCTGTCCTAGTGCCATCGATAGGCGTCATCACGGTAGAGTTGAGCTAGGGTCATGACAAGTTGGTATCAGAGCCTAGGTTACATAGGTCTCACGAGTCATGAGCAGGTTTAGTAGAGTCTTGCGGATCGGTACGAAGATGTCTGTACTTATCTTCGAGAGGCTGTAGAACCCATAGGAAACATCACATTCTTGAACTCTTATCGTGCGAACCTGTTGATTCTGGTAACTAAATTGTGTTATTCTATTCTCTAACAGATGGTGAGGACACGCGCTACTGGTCAGGACGGACATCCACCAGTACCACCAGTTAAAGCCGCGAGAGGCCGAGGTCGCGATAAAGGCCGTGGTAGGGGCAGAGATGTAGCCTGCACAGTAGCTAGGGCAGCACCTGCAAATCCACCAATTGCCACAGTTCAAGATCAGGTCCCAGTTGTGGAAGCACCAGCGGGACCAGCTCAGTCACCAGCTGTGCCCTTTGTGATTCCAGGTCTTCAGGAGACCTTAGCTCAGATTTCGACCGTGTGCACCAGTCTTGCTCAGGTGTTCTCTGTTTCTACTACAGCAGCCACTTCCCAGGCCGAGGGAGGCTCTCAGACTCCCACCGCCCGCACACCCGAGCAGGTTGTTCAGGGACTTCACACACCGCGGGCACCACTAGCCTAGCCAGTTGCACCTGCTCAGGACTATGTGGTTCCAGTCATACCTGATGATGAGCAGCGTAGATTGGAGAGGTTTGGGAGACTTCATCCTCCGACTTTCAGCGGTGCAGAGGGCGAGGATGCCCAGGGTTTCTTGGATAAGTGTTAGAGGATTCTCTGTACAACAGGTATTTTGGAGACCGGTGGGGTCTCGTTCACTACCTTTCAGTTCTCGTGAGCTGCCTTCACTTGGTGGGAGGCTTATGAAAGGCGTAGGCCTGTTGGTGCAGCACCCCTTACCTGGCAGCAGTTCTTTGTTCTCTTCCTGGAGAAGTATGTGCTGCAGTCCCGCAGAGAGGAGCTGTGCAGACAGTTTGAGCAGTTGCGTCAGGATGATATGATGGTGATGCAGCACGAGATGAGATTTTATGAGTTGGCTCGTCATGCTATTTGGTTGGTTCCAACAGATAGGGAGAGGATCATGAGGTTCGCTGATGGCCTTATATATCAGTTGCGGATTCTTATGACCAGGGAGAGGGTGTCTGGTGCTTCTTTTGAGGAGGTGGTTGACATTGCTCGGGATATAGAGTCGATCCGCCACCAGGAGCGAGTTGAGAGGGAGGCAAAGAGGCCTTGGGGATCTAGTAGTTTTGGTGGTGTTCCTTTTGGAGGTCAGTTTCACCACGGCAAGAGCTGTCCCTTCAGGCATGCTCGGATGGCTCGTCCAGCCTACCGTGGTGCATCATCTGGCCATGGTTCTCATCAGAGCCACTTATCACTCAATGCCCTCCGAGTCCAGAGTTCGTCCCGTGCTCTATTGGTTCAGGTCTCCTCTATGCCAAGTCCTTCTACCAGTTATCCCGGTGCTCGGGACTCCCTTCACTCCCCGTCACCATTACCAGGGAGTTGTTTTGAGTGTGGGGAGTTTGGGCATGTGTGAAGGCAGTGTCCTCGCCGTCATAAAGGTTCAGCACAGTAGAGGAGTCAGGCGGCATCTTCAGCTCCAATTACTTCACCGCCCGCCCAGCCAGCTCGGTGTAGAGCTCAGTCAGCTAGAGGTCGCCCTAGAGGGGGAGGCCGATCAGGCGACGGTCAGGCCCATTTCTATGCACTTCCTGCCAGACCCGATGCTATTGTTTCAGATGTTGTGATCACGGGTGTTATCTCAGTTTGCCACAGGGATGCCTCTGTATTATTTGATCCTGGTTCCATTTTTTCACATGTGTCATCGTACTTTGCTCATTATTTGGATACGCCCTGCGAGTCTCTTGTTACATCTGTTCATGTATCTATGCCAGTGGGCGATACTATTATTGGGGACCGCGTATATCGGTCGTGTGTATTGACTATTGGGGATTAGAGACTAGAGTTAATCTATTGCTGCTTTGTATGGTTGATTTTGATGTGATATTGGGCAGGGATTGGTTATCTCCGTGTCATGCTATTCTGGACAGTCACGCTAAGACGGTGATGTTGGCTATGTCAGGTTTGCCACGGATTGAGTGGCGAGATTCATTGGAGTATGTTCCCAGTAGAGTGATCTCATTCTTGAAGGCCCGACAGATGGTTGGGAAGGGTTGAATTTCTTATTTAGCCTTTGCGAGGGATGTCAGTGCAGCGGCTCCTTCTATTGATTCAGTTCTGGCGGTGAGAGATTTTCTGGATGTGTTTCCTGCAGACTTGCCGGGCATGCCGCCGGACAGGTATATTGACTTTGGTATTGATTTGGTGCCGGGCACTCAGCCTATTTCTATTCCACCATATCGTATAGTACTAAAGGAGTTAAAAGAATTGAAGGAGCAGCTTTAAGAACACCTTGATAAGGGGTTTATTCGGCCCAGTGTGTCAGTTTAGGGTGCAGCAGTTCTATTTGTAAAGAAGAAGGATGGCACATAGAGAATGTGTATTGATTACAGACAATTGAACAAAGTCACAATCAAGAACAAGTATCATTTGCCTTGTATTGATGATTTATTTGACCAGCTTCAGGGAGCGAGGATGTTCTCCAAGATGGACTTAAGGTCAGGGTATCATCAGTTGAAGATTAGGGACTCGGATATTGTTAAGAGAGCTTTCAAGACCCAATATGGTCATTATGAGTTCCTTGTGATGTCTTTTGAGCTGACTAATGCCCCAGCAATGTTCATGCATTTAATGAACAACGTGTTTCGGCCTTATCTCGACTAATTTGTTATCGTATTCATTGATGATATTCTGGTGTACTCGCGTAGCCAGGAGGAGCACACCGAGCATTTGAGAGTTGTATTGCAGCAGCTGAGGGAGGAGAAGCTTTATGCCATGTTCTCCAAGTGTGAGTTTTGGCTTAGTTCAGTAGCGTTCTTGGGACACGTGGGTGAGTCATTGCCCTTCTCCGACCCTGACTGCCCAACCTGAGAGCGGACAGCTAATGCGTTCCACTTATTGAACAGGGTTCTATGGTCGGTCCGTGACCCCTGGATGCCGAAGGCGTCCTTGGGGTGATCTCGTAGTTCCTACGGGGTTGAGATGATGGGGTCGGTCCATGGATTTTCCCTTCCTTTTCGTTTGCCGTCATTTCGCTCAAAGGGTTTGAAGGGAGATAGTGCATCAAGCTGTTCGCA
>NW_017691326.1:0-1803 GCF_001879085.1 Nicotiana attenuata
ATGACTCCACTTTAAGTTTATCGATATCTCTAGCCCCAGAATTTAAATTTTTAATACCCTATATATACAAAAATAAATTGTTCTTTGAATCATTAAATGTTAAATTAGTTAATTATTATTATAAAACATTGCATATATTGTCTTAAAATTGTCAAGTTATTTATTTTTCTACACCATACTTGGCTTAACCTAAATGTAAACTACTCAATTGCATTCCAATTCAAATTTGAATATCATATCAGTTTATTAATAATAGTGATTTTTTAAAAATGACACATAATGTGAATAATAAAAAAAAATCGAAGATATCCTTTCTTAAAATCTATGTATTTGAGTTGAAAAAAAATATATTTGAAATCGATGAGATTAACTTTCAAATTTTTTATACTCAACAAAGATGAAACATAAGAAGAAATATGTTGCCATCTTTTATTTTTCGCTTTTATATCTTCTAATATTTTTTTTAATATTTATTTTCTTTTATCTTATTTTTAATGTCATTATTTCTTCTATTACAAAAAATTAATTTATCTCACTATAAAAGGATGAGTTTTAATAAAAATTGTCTACATATGAATTTTAATTATATTTTAGTCTTTGGTTGAAATTATTTCATATTTTTCTTTTGGCTTTATCTAATCAGCATAAAAGGTTCTCACCCGACTACTCAAATTAAAAAATTGAATGATGTGTAATTTATATATAATCCATATATAATCTGTGTATAATCATGTGTGGTCAGTATATCATCTATTTATATTAGCTATAAAAAGTAAACAATAAATATGGCCGAATATTATTACATAAGATTTCAGTTTTTTTGGAGTTTATCCATGATATAACTTCTATTATAATAATTTTAAAACTCTCTACTAATGTTAAAAAATATCTTATCTTTTTAATATCTTTGAATTTACAAAAAGTAAAGAGTTTTTTTTTGAAAAAAATTGTTTACATTTAAAAAAAATATATTTCACGTCATACCAATTTTTTCTTTATATATACTCTTTGTTCACTTAAAAGTCGCTATAGAAACTATCAATTAGAAACCAATTTATCTCTTGTTGAGTTTGAACTTTGAAGAAAAAACCTTTCATATAATCTAATGATTCAAAACTAATATTCTTCAACGAAAAAAATATTATACCCTTGCAATATTGGCTTGACTACAGTTAAATGAAGGGGTTTAAGCGTATACCCTTCAATTCCTTGAATGTGCTAAATTAAAATTAATGATAGCAATTGTATAGCCGAAGTTTTGTTATTTGTTTGATGTTCTTTTATGCAAATTGACTCTTCAAACAAATATTCTTCAAGAAGAAAAAAGAACCAACTTTTTTTTTTTAATATTGACTGGTTTTGTGATGTTTCTTTCTCCAACATGGTATGTTTACTTTATTATATATGTAAGTAAACTTTTATTTGGTTTTGTAAACTCTTTTTGTTATTTAGATAAACATAGACGTGTACCCTATATATTATATTTATTTTAAAAGAATTTCGTTTTAATCAAATCTAGCTACAGTGTTTCAAAGAGCTATACTTATAGGATTTTAAATGTGAAAGAGTTTTATAGTTATATGGAGTAGTTTTTTTTTGTTGTTGCTAGAGACGAAGTAAAATAATTATAAAAAATAACAAAAGTTCCTAACATGATTACATATGATCATTAACCAAATTAAGTATGATAACATGATAAAAAAAAGATAAATTTTATTTTTAATTTAAATTCGAATTTTAGAACTTTATCTATAGATTCAAAATTATCTTTTAATTCAAATTCCGTATATATATATATATATA
>NW_017691326.1:5210-5601 GCF_001879085.1 Nicotiana attenuata
CCACAAAGTGAAATAATAACTCATATTTATGGCAAAGCACAAAGGTTGACACGATATAGACGATTCTTTGATTACGACGTGACTCTTATACTACAACTTGAACGCTTATTTGGTATGATTTTATCTTTCAAAAAATATTTTTATTTTGGAATTTCAATTTCTAAAACTTTATATATACTATACCAATGATTATCTTTATAATGATGCACTGAAGATATTACCCTTAAATAAAAATTCACTTTAATCGGCTATCTAAAAATTTAAATGATTCTTTGGCCGCATTTATTTCAAATATGACTCCACTTTAAGTTTATCGATATCTCTAGCCCCAGAATTTAAATTTTTAATACCCTATATATACAAAAATAAATTGTTCTTTGAATCATTAAAT
>NW_017691327.1:0-386 GCF_001879085.1 Nicotiana attenuata
AGGCACAACTCACGGATTGGAGCCCTAATGTTGGCAAAAGGCGACTAGGGAATGGAGGCCCTATGTCTAAAAAGGTACAACTCAGGGATTGGAGCCCTAATGTTAGCAAAAGGCGACTAGGGAATGGAGGCCCTATGTCTAAAAGGCACAACTCAGGGATACGAGCCCTAATATTGGCAAAAGGCGACTAGGGAATGGAGGCCCTATGTCTAAAAGGCACAACTCAGGGACTGAAGCCCTAATGTTGGCAAAAGGCGACTAGGAAATTAAGGCCCTATGTCTAAAAAGCTCAACTCAGGGATTGGATCCCTAATATTGGCAAAAGACGACTAGGGAATGGAGGCCCTATGTCTAAAAAGGCACAACTCAGGGATTGGAGCCCTAAT
>NW_017691327.1:4994-5601 GCF_001879085.1 Nicotiana attenuata
GAACTCAGGGATTGGAGCCCTAATGTTGGAAAAGGCGACTAGGGAATGGAGGCCCTATGTCAAAAAAGGCTCAACTCAGGGATTTGAGCCCTAATGTTGGCAAAAGGCGACTAGGGAATGGAGGCCCTATGTCTAAAAAGGCTCAACTCAAGGATTGGAGCCCTAATTTTGGCGAAAGGGGACTAGGGAATGGAGGCCCTATGTCTAAAAAGGCACAAGTCAGGGATTGGAGCCCTAATGTTGGCAAAAGGCGACTAGGGAATAGAGGCCGTATGTCTAAAAAGGCTCAACTCAGGGATTGGAGCCCTAATGTTGGCAAAAGGCGACTAGGGAGTGGAGGCCCTATGCCTGAAAAGGCACAACTCAGGGATTGGAACCTTAATGTTGGCAAAATGCGACTAGGGAATGGAGGTCCTATGCCTAAAAAGGCACAACTCAGGGATTGATGCCCTAATGTTGGCAAAAGGCGACTGGAGAGTGGAGGCCCTATGTCTAAAAAGGCACAACTCAGGGATTAGAGCCCTAATGTTGGCAAAAGGCGACTAGCGAATGGAGGCCCTATGTCTTAAAAGGCACAACTCAGGGATTGGAGCCCTAATGTTGGCAA
>NW_017691328.1:0-728 GCF_001879085.1 Nicotiana attenuata
ATGCTTTGCGTAGCCTTGTGAGGCCATACGTTGGCTTAACTGCTTGCAAGTTTTGCTAGTAACCATTTATAGGGGAAAATTGACCAGGAATTTCCGTTGGAATCCACGATGATTGGACTCCCCATAAACCCTTACATTCGAGGACGAATGTTCCTAAGGGGGGGAGGGTGTTACAACCCATATTCACATACGTTAGTTCATGCCATAAGGTCGTCGACGTAAATCCATGAAGACATTATCTTTGAGATGATAAGAGATTAATCCTATTGGTCTTAAATGATACAAAGGTGTATAAGGGTGGTTAACAAGTATTAGAAGTTAAACGAATCAAGGATGTTGTCAGCCGTATTTTTGGGTAAACCTAGGGGTGCTTAATACTCTCAAGAGGTCGTATCTTAAGGTATATGAATTATAAAATATCCGTATCATAGTATTGAAGTCAAACGAGTTATGAAACAAAAGTCGACAAGAGTTGTTGCAACTTAGGTTCATAGTTTTACTTAAACTTTAGGTCAAATGTTATTAAGCTTTTCTCCCAATATACTTAGAATTACGGGGTGATCTACCTACCAAATTGAAGATCTATGAGTCTAGTTTCCAACTCATTAAACCTTTTATCAATACGACATTGGAGTAGAGAGATATAGACATTTTTGCGAGACTGCACAAGCTGCTAGGTGACAAGTAGGTGGGTCACCTACTTGGTTAAATGATAGCCCAAAAAGAGG
>NW_017691328.1:5026-5601 GCF_001879085.1 Nicotiana attenuata
TTCTTCAATCCTCAGTTTGTGCTATAACGGTTGTAAACATCATTCCACGTTGTAGCTGGGAATCACGAAGGCTTTCCTTGAGTCGCCTCGTAGCTTCTGAGCTTTTTTCTATTCAAATTGCTCGTAAACGCTATAGCTGCCCAGTTATCCGGTACACGTGGCAATGTCATTCTTTCATGCTGGAACCTGTCCACAAACTCCCTAAGCAATTCTGAGTCCCCTTGTTTGATCTTGAAAATATCGTCCATTCTTTTTTCGACTTTTTGGGCTCCCGAGTGTGCTTTGATGAGAGAATCTGCAAGCTCAGCAAAAGAATTTATAGAATTTTCGGGTAAAAGAGAATACCATGTTAGTGCACCCTTAGTGAGTGTTTCACCAAATTTTTTGACTAATACAGATTCAATCTCCTGCTTAGTCAAATCATTGCCTTTTACGCCTGTTGTGAATGCAGTCACGTGGTCTCGTGGGTCTGTTGTTCCATCGTATTTTGGTATCTTAGGCATTTTGAATTTCTTTGGGATTGGAAGGGGTAGCAGCACTTGGTTTCCAGGGTTTGTTGTGAATATTTATCCATA
>NW_017691329.1:0-5601 GCF_001879085.1 Nicotiana attenuata
GTTCGCAATTGAGAACACTGACCTCGCAATTGCGAGATCAGAGACCAGCACTAGAACCAGATACACCAATTATTTCTCCTAAGTCCAAAATCACTCCGAAGCCTATCCGAAACTCACCCGAGCCCTCGGGGCTCAAAACCAAACATACACACAAGTCCAGAAATATCAAAGGCGGTGTAGATCTCCAGTAGGATGGTTTGAGCCAGGCGAGTCTAGGCTTTTGGGTACAGACTTGGTTCAGAATGCATTGGACAAGGTAAAAGTGATTCAGGAGCGGCTTCATACGGCGCAATCAAGGCAAAAGAGTTATGCTGACAGAAAGGTTCGTGATGTGTCCTATATGGTTGGGGAGAAGGTTCTACTGAAGGTTTCGCCCATGAAGGGTGTTATGAGATTGGGAAGAAGGACAAGTTGAGCCCTCAGTTCATTGGGCCTTTTAAGGTGCTTCGGAGGATTGGGGAGTGGCTTATGAGCTTGCTTTGCCACCTAGCTTGTCGGTGTGCATCCGGTTATCTTCACCATTTTTATCTGGATTTGGAGCTTTTGGGAGCAATTTGAAGAGGGATTCAAGGGAGTTTTCATTGAGGTGAGTAATTTGAGGCCTAAGTACTCGNAATGACCTATCGTGTCATCACAACTAGCTTAGGGCCAAATAGACGAGGTCAAAGCCTCAGCTAAGGAGTTGAGGGAAAAAATGGACCTCCTGGTCTCAGAGCGGGATGCCACCAAAGAGGACCTGGCATCGACCAAAGTACAGCTCCAGGTGATGAGAGAAAAAGCCGACAAATGGTCTCGGCTAAATGAGGAGCTTCGGGCACAACTCAACTCGGACGTTGTAGAAAGGGACGCTCTCGGCCAGGAATACACTACACTAAATTCCAAATTGGTGGTGACTTGAGGAGAGGTCTCGAAAGTCCAGGATATGCTGGCCCAATACAAGAACGATGTAGAGGTAGCTAATGCCTGTGTAATAACGAAGGATGAATACATAAAGTGGTTGTCTTGGAGAGAGACTCTTGAGGAGATCCATGACCGGGGGTTTGACCTAGGGGCCGAGATCGAAGAGGTTAAGAGGATTGAGGCCGGGGACAAAGCGAGATACCAACCCGATGATTCGGATAGCGAGTCGGGTTCTGACGAAGACTAGGCAAGAAATGCCTCAGATTATTTTTGTCTTTTCTTATGGTTGTATGCCATGTAGTTTGGGGCTGTTTTACAAAGCCCTTGTAAATACCTTTTGGTATGTTGTGTCCTTTACTTTTCTATACTTGCGTATGTTTACGACTTAAGATATATATAACTTGTATCTCGGACTTCAAAATACGTCATCGATGCCTTAGCATAGAGTTTGATATTGCTTAAATCATTTAATCTCCCAAAGCCTAGGTGAGGTCTTGATTAAATAATAACTCTGAGTTGCTTCGACTTCGGAGGACCCGATAGAAAATGAAGTCTTTGTTAAAATATTTGGATTTTTTAACCGGACACACTATTATTTGCCGAAGGTGGCTCTTTTCATGCTCATAATTCAAGACCGAGTAACTTAACGGGGACTGAAGTAACTTTTGTGGATTAAAAATGTGTAAGGACCTTACTTTTTATGCACGAACTCAGACATCTCCAAGCCGTTTATATGTTGTGACCGAAGCTCTAAACATATCAAGTTGTTATCCCTCTATGCAGGATCAGACTGGAGTGGCCATGGCCATTTGGTCTCCTTGATGCGAGCGATGGCCGACTCTACACTTGTTGCATCCTCGTTAAAGTTATATTCTGATAGTCTTGGGGCTTCTCTGCCCCCGAGTGATCCATCGAAACAGTTTCTACTCACCAAACCTCGATTGCTTGGACCTTGGTCGCTTCTCCTATTGTTCCTGATCGGGTAGCGATTAGGTCTGTTTCCCCTTATATCCAAGCTGTATGGCTGGTATCGATCTCAGGGTGGACTCGGCTCTTGATCCACAATTTTTTTAGACCCGTCGTTCACTTTATTAGGATAAACAGACCCCAAGGGAGATCCCAGTTGGTCGTCTTCGACTCTGATCTTTGACTGGTACCTGTTGTGAACATCGGCCCAAGTAACCACAGGGTACTCTACTAAGTTTTGCTTCAATTGTTGAGAAGCAACGAAACTTCGGTGGTTGAGTCCTTGAGTAAACGCCTGAACGGACCAATCATCTGCAACCAGGGGTAGGTCCTTCAGTTCCATTTGGAACCTCGACACGAATTCCCTAAGCATAGCATTGTCCCTTTGCTTGACTTTTAACAGGTCCGATTTCCTTGTCTCAACTTTGATAGCGTCATCATGGGCTTTAACAAAGGCATCAACAAGCATAGCAAACGAATCAATATATTTGTAGGTAAGTTATGGTGCCATATCATCTCTCATTTGGATAAGGTTTCCCTAAATTACTTCAGCAACACCGACTCGATTTCGTTGTCCTCGAGGTCATTGCCTTTTATTGCACACTTGTAGGAGGTCACATGCTCGTTTAGATCTGTGTTTCCATTATATTTGGGAATATCGGGCATTCGGATCCTTTTCAGAATTGGCTTCAGCGCTACACTTGGGGGAAATGGTTTCTAAATGAACTTTTGGAATCCGGTCCTTTCAATATCGGAGGCGCTCCCAGGATCTAATCGACCCTTGAATTGTAAGTCTCCACCTTCTTGTCATTTGCCTCTATCTTCTTTTCGCCAGACTCCATCCATTTTGTTAGTGCTTCGAGCATTTTTATCACCTCGAATGTTTCCCCGAGTCCAAACCAATCTGGTTCTGCGATAACCCGTTAGTCTCTCCGAGCATCTTCTCCAACCCGCTCGAGTTCGGCCGTGTTCTGTTTGTGGTTTTGACTCTTCAGTTGTGCTATTTCTACTCTCTGAGCTTGTAGCATTTCAAAAATCAAATGTACGCGGACTCCATCACCTCTCCCTTCAGGCGCTTCTTGAGCCGATGGCCGGGGTGCCCCGTGAATGCTATTTTCGGGACCAGTTGGTAGGTTGATATTGATAGCAACTTGTTAATTGGCGTCGATTGGTTCAGTGATTGGAATGCCATTAAGGTCAACAGGGGGCACACCATTGCTTGCTACCACGTTATTATTTTCACCGTGGTGGCTTGACTTGGCGTCATCGTTCAATTGAGCAGACTGAGAATTTGACATTTTGAATAGACCTAAAATCAAAGTTCAAAGAGCAGGGTAAAATAGTGTGTGTTATGGAGATTCATGTTAAATCACCACTACTATCTTTTGCCCCATGGTGGGCGTCAAACTGTTTACCCTTAAAATAAGTAAAAATTAAATTTGTACGCGGTTTAAAGGATACATGATTTAATTTAACACGAATGATCTAAGAACAAAAAATAATTAAATTAAAGGGCAATAAAACGATCAAACCAAACATGATAGAACCATTAAGCCTGGCTTTTAGTTGAACGCTGAAACTAGTTCCGATCGAGCCCTCGAGATGAGCTCGGTTGCAACTAGGAGGAGCAAACGGGCGGGTCGGGTCAGATATGGTTCGGGTTGAAAACGGATAATGAAAAAATAGATAAATTATCCAACCCAACCCATATTTAATACGAATAAAAAATGGGTTAACCGACGGATAACATGGTTAACCATATTATCCATGACTTCTTGAATATGATCACTCTTGGGAGAATTCCTAGTGTCCCAAACTTGAGGAACCCCCAATTTGAGGCTTTACAAATGTAAAAGTTAAACTCATTGGTTATCCATTGATTAACCATTTTCTAAATGGATAATATGGTTCTTATCCATATTTGACCCGTTTTTAAGAAGTTCATTATCCAACCCATTTTTTAGTGGATAACATGGGTAGTTAACTATTTTCTTTTAACCATTTTGCCACCACTAGTTGAAACTAAAGAAATGAGTAGCTGAAGAACACTTTGAACAATAGCTAGAAAATAAAAATAAACTTTATTGTTTTGATATAGTAGGAAAGTTTCAATCCTAGTACAAGTATAAATAAGGTAAAAATCCTTCTCTTCTAGTAAAACACAATCTGTAGTTGATATCGGGCAAGATTCGCGCCGTAATATTCGGTTGATGATGAATATTTCGTCCCCTCGTTCGTCCTCTCTAATCGTCTTACCTTTAGCCTCGATTCTTCCCATGTTTGGCCATGTCCGATTTTTGGTATGTCATTCATCCCCCCGAGCTCTAATCTGTGGGAGCCCTCATTTTTATCCGAGCCTGGGTCGAACCACTTTGTCTCTCGTTTCTTCATCAGGAATTCGAAGGTAACTTTATCTCCGATTTTACCCGTACACAATTGTATTAAAAAGTGGCATGTATGCCTTTCATTATCTCTCTCTTTACATTTTGCTTAACATCTCACAAAAATTAAAGTACATCTACTTTACATTTCGAGAACCAAAATTGTTTAGAATATAAATTATAGTATACCTATGTATTTCTTTATTAGGTAAATTTTATTTTCGCAATTAAAAATCAAAGTGACAATTGATACAAAACTTTTATGTGTTTGACTTAAAAGCTACTCCCTCCGATTCATAATAAGTGACTTTTTTAGCTTTTTATTTTGGTCCAAAATAAGTGTCATTTTACATTATAAAAAAAGTCATTAACATTATTTTTACAAAATTTGTCCTTATTTACATATTTCAAGGTGTAAAGTTAACAATATGCAAATTTTAATTAAGGACAATTTAGTCAAAATACCTTTTTTCCACTAGGAATTAGTATTTTCTTAAGAAATGTGCGAAAGGCCAAAAAGTTACTTATTATGGACCGGAGGGAGTATTAAAGATAGAACATGGTAAATATTGCAAATTTTATGTATTTAACTTGAAGAAGTTTTGCACCATTATGTTAAGTTAATAGCCACTATCAATTACATTTTCATTGCAAGTATGAATTGATTACTTTATAAATACAATAAATAATGTGTTATAATATTAAAAAATACACCCTCCGGTTTAATTTAGATAATGTAGTTTGACTCGGCACAGAGTTTAGGAGAAAAGAGGGAGACTTTTGAAACTTGTGGTCTTAAAAGCTTAAGGGGTAAAAGATTTGTGGGGCCATGATATTTGTCTAGTTATAAAAGCTTCTCATTAAGGGAAAATGGGTAAAATGAAAAGTTTAAAATTGAATTATTTTCAATTATAGAAATGTGTCAATATTTTTGGAACGACTAATAAGGAAAATGTATTATCTAAAGTGAAACGGATGAAGTATTAATAGTATAAAAATAATCTGTTTGTATAGAGTTCCTACAGAACAAAAAAAGAAAAAAAAAGAAAGGTGATGGTGACTTCCTATTTTGGGGACAAAATCACTTGTACTGAATTCTTGATACATCACTTTCGTCATTCATTCATTCATCTATTTATTCATATCGTTCACCAAGTTGAGAAGTTGACAAACAAATCTGCTGCACTCATTATGATATTTCCTTCCTTTTCATTTCCTTCTTGTGGATGACGGAAGTACGTACCCCATTAATTTCTCTGTTACTTTTCTTCTCTTTTTCTGTCTTCCTGTCTTTCTTGGGTTATAAAACCTATTTCCTTTATTACATGACATTGATAAATTATACTTACTCCGG
>NW_017691330.1:0-753 GCF_001879085.1 Nicotiana attenuata
TGCAGACTTTTGCCAAAGCTTTATGTGATCTTGGGGCAAGCATCAACTTAATGCCCTTCTCAGTTTTCAAGACTTTGGGAATTAGGCCTCCGAGGCCAACTTCCATGTGATTGCAAATGGCAGACCGATCTATGAAGCGACCATTGGGTATTGTTGATGATGTGCTCGTCCGGATGGACAAATTTATCTTGTCAGCTGATTTTGTGATCTTGGATTGTGAGGTATACTATGAGGTCTCGATGGGAGACCTTTCCTTGCTACGGGGAAGGCTCTAGTGGATGTGGAAGCAGGGGAACTCACTTTCAGGGTGGGTGATGAAAAGGTAGTCTTTCATGTGTGCAAGTCAATGAAGCAGCCCAATTGTACCGAAGTATGCTCATTTGTGGATTTAGTCACGGCTGTGATAATTGATGATACCAGTGCAATGATCAATGTTAAGGACCCTTTGGAAGCCGTATTGTTGAATTTGGATGTCAATGATGATGCGGGCCGAGTGGAGTGCGTGAATGCTTTACATGGAATGGGCTCTTATTCTTATGAGCCTAGGAAACTTTCTTTGGATCTTGAAAATAGAAAGACGCCTCCAACAAAGCCTTCAATTGAGGAACCCCCGGTGTTGGAGTTAAAGCCATTACCTCCACACCTCAGGTATGAATTCTTGGGCTCTAATTCAACTTTACCAGTTATTCTTTCCTCTTGTCTTACTAACATGCAGGTTGACGCCATATTGGCGGTGCTCAAAAAATGGAAAAA
>NW_017691330.1:4262-5601 GCF_001879085.1 Nicotiana attenuata
AGTAGTAGAGTGTTGTTTGGGGTATGGCAGGTGTTACATTGGTTCTTTGGTGGAGCAGCAGGATAATTCTGTTGTTTTGGGATATTTTGAGGAGGTGTAGCGTTTTGAGTGTTGAGGAAGTTGATATCTGGGGCGCTGAGGGAAAATGACAGCTTTGCCAGATTCCGGACCTGATCAAGTTCTTCCTGGAATTTCAACAGTTTCTGTTCAAGTTGTGACACATTCTAATTAGGAACCCGAATACCATGGCCATCAGTGGCCTCGACCCGTTCGGCTGTGTTTTCCTTCCTGACGTTGTTCAAATCTTCCATCTTGCCTTTGTTCATGCTTTTAATAGGACTAAGAGGAGGAGTGGGTGGAGGGCCCTTGGATCTTGAGAAATAAGATGATGATGCCAGAGTGTACGAACTAACCTTTGGCGAGGGGAATAATAAAATACAGAAATAAAAACAAAAAGGTAATCAAGTTAGTGAGAATTATAAAAAGTATTGCAATATTTAAACACATAGTGCGCGAATGTAAAGCGTGTCCTAATTTTGGGAACCTCTTTTGTGCCCGAGGTAGGCCTAGCGACAAATTGATTTGGAGAACTTAGAATGCTAAATGCCTCATTTTATTGATAAAAAATAGGCGAATCCCAAAACGACATTAGATAAGCAAGAAATAAAAGTCATTAATGGCCATTGGCCTTATTACATTCGTAAAGCGAAAAAGTAAATTCCTATCTATTTGGTCCCAGAAGGACCTTCCTCAGGTTGAATGTTTTCGTTGATCAAATCCTCCAGCTCGCGTAGGCTCATTAGTAAGAACGCCTTCGCTAGATGTCCTTCTTCGTTTCCCTCAGCGCTCTGGTAGTTGTTGACTCTTTTCTTCACTTTTCCTTCCAACTCTAACAGGCTGTATTCCAGATAATCTAGCTTTTCGCTAACCTTGACGGCCCTTTCTTTCCATTCATTGATTTGATCATCCGATGGAAGATTCCTTCACCGGTCTAGCAAAAGTGTGGGTATGTTAACCATTCTGAAGCTGGGACCTCGTGCCTCATATTTCTGCAAGGCAAACAAGGTTAGGCCCTTACCCCCACCAGACTCGACTATTTAACATCAACAATTAGCATAAAGCATTTAGTTCTCCAAATAAATGCACAGAACGTGATGATGTCCATCCCTTTGAGAGAGGGTTGAGAAGGAACCAGTTCTGGGAAGAAGAGTGGTTGCAACAATGTGGGCAAGAACCCTAGTTTCAAAGCTCACATCACTAGGCCCTAATTGATTGGGAAGAGTTTCAGAGGGATTTTCTGCAATACACTGTTTAGCCTGGTCAAAGGTGATTTCAAAAT
>NW_017691331.1:0-327 GCF_001879085.1 Nicotiana attenuata
CGACCTCGCTCGAACTAGGCTCAGGCTAAGTGCTTCGCCATCAAAATTTGACTGTTCGACCTCGCTCGAACTGGGACTCAGGCTAAGTGCCTTCGCCATAAAAATTTGACAGTTCGACACCGCTCGAACTGGGACTCATGCTAAGGTTCTTCGCCATCAAAGTTTGACAGTTCGACCTCGCTCGAACTGGGACTCAGGCTAAGTGCCTTCGACATCAAAATTTGACAATTCCACCCCGCTCGAACTGGGACTCAGGCTAAGTTTCTTCGCCATCAAAGTTTGACAGTTCGACCTCGCTCGAACTGGGACTCAAGCTAAGTGCCTTCG
>NW_017691331.1:5392-5601 GCF_001879085.1 Nicotiana attenuata
GAACTCGGGACTCCAGTGCTAAGGTTCTTCGCCATCAAAGTTTGACAGTTCGACCTCGCTCGAACTGGGACTCAGGCTAGGTGCCTTCGACATCAAAATTTTACAATTCTACCCCACTCAAACATGGACTCAGGCTTAGTGCCTTCGCCATCAAAGTTTGATAGTTCGACCTCGCTCGAACTAGGACTCAGGCTAAGTGCCTTAACCAT
>NW_017691332.1:0-287 GCF_001879085.1 Nicotiana attenuata
CCAATCGCTGAGTTGAGATTTTTGGACATAGGGCCTCCATTCCCTAGTCGCCTTTTTTACCAACATTAGGGTTGCAATCCTTGAGTTGAGTTTTTAGACATAGGGCCTCCATTTCCTTGTCACCTTTTTTACCAACATTAGGGCTCTAATCCCTGAGTTGAGTTTTTAGACATAGGGCCTCCATTCCCATGTCGCCTTTTTCCAACATTAGGGCTCCAATCCCTGAGTTGAGATTTTAGACATAGGGCCTCCATTCCCTAGTCGCCTTTTTTCCAACATTAGGGCTC
>NW_017691332.1:5095-5601 GCF_001879085.1 Nicotiana attenuata
CCATTCCCTAGTCGCCTTTTTTACAACCATTAGAGCTCCAATCCCTGAGATGAGTTTTTAGACATAGGGCCTCCAATCCCTAGTCGCCTTTTACTAACATTAGGGCTCCAATCCCTGAGTTGAGAATTTTAGACATAGTGCCTCCATTCCCTAGTCGCCTTTTTTACCAACATTAGGGCTCCAATCCTTGAGTTGAGTTTTTGGACATAGGGCCTCCACTCCCTTGTCGCCTTTTTTACCAACACTAGGGCTCCAATCCCTGAGTTGAGTTTTTAGACATAGGGCCTCCATTCCCTTGTCGCCTTTTTATCAACATTAGGGCTCCAATCGCTGAGTTGAGATTTTTAGACATAGGGCCTCCATTCCCTAGTCGCCTTTTTTACCAACATTAGGGCTGCAATCCTTGAGTTGAGTTTTTAGACATAGGGCCTCCATTTCCTTGTCACCTTTTTTACCAACATTAGGGCTCCAATCCATGAGTTGAGTTTTTAGACATAGGGCCTCCA
>NW_017691333.1:0-790 GCF_001879085.1 Nicotiana attenuata
TATAAACTTACCACTCAAGATGCAAGCTGACACTATACATCAAACAATGCTAGTAGTGCTTCCATTATTTTCCATATCTATAGATAAATTCGACCAAATATGTCATACAAATGAAAAAGCATGATATATTATTTTGAACTAAAATACACGCAAAATATTAAAGCTTACCAAGCTCGAGTTCCTCAAGATACTTCAAGTCTTCTTCAACACTAATAGGATTGTTCTCTTCTCTAAACCAATCTTGAACACAAATAAGAGCTTGCACACATTTAGGAGTCAATGAACTCCTAAATGAATCAAGAATACGGCCACCGGTGCTAAATGCGCATTCCGACGCCACACTAGAAATTGGAATGGCCAACACATCACGAGCCAACTCCGAAAGAATAGGAAATCTAGGAGCATGTGTTTTCCACCAACTCAAGATATCAAAGTCTTCACTAAAAGGTTCTTGTTCTTCACTAATGTATTTATCCAACTCCGATTTAGCACCCCCACCCCCATTGTCTTCCTTTTGTTTCTTCAAGCTAAGCTTAGTCCTTATTTTTGATGCACTTATAACACTCCCACTAGATGTATTAGATGTGTTGCTAGATGAAGTAGATCTAGATGGAGATTGAGGACAAGATCCAGTTGAATATTTTTTTAGATACTCTCCAAACAAAGAATTCATATAAGCATACACCTCAGCATTTATTTTCTTTCCTTTTTCCTCCCCAAAAAGTTCTTCAAGTGCTCCCTCAACATATTCAAATTTGTTACGTGGATCCAACACAGAAGCAATAAAAAT
>NW_017691333.1:3995-5601 GCF_001879085.1 Nicotiana attenuata
TAATTTTCAAGAATATATAATGTATATTATAAAAATACCTTTATTTAAATAATTATTTTTATATTACGTGCATGGAATATATATTTTACAACCTTTGTTTTTTTATTCTGAATTGTGTAAATAATATTTGAATTTTTATTGTTAATACTAAAATTATTATTACTAGTAAATTATTCTAATTAATATTTTTTTATTATGCTCATTATTTTGCTATTCCAGCATTATATATGCTTAAATACTTTTTTATTTTTTTAACTTATAAATAATATTTATTTATTCTATAGGTAAGTCCATAATGTAAATTATAAAGGAAAAATCATAATATTAAAAAGTTTAAAAAATAAAAAGAAGATAAATGTTTATATTTAGAGGGTAAAATAGGTATTTGGCAATGCAAAATTTAGAAAATCTAGTTGAGTGACCTTCTGAGTGCAATAGACATAGTTCAGTGCTTTGTTGTTACAAACGAAAGTAAAGTGACTTTAAGAAATAATTTGTGATAGTTGAGTGACCATTTGAGTAATGGACTCGCCATACTATTGAACATAACACATGCAAAGGGGCTAATAAGAGAGTGACGAGTGTGTCCAAACTAGACGCAGAAATAAATGTCTAGGTGAGTGGCAATGCTAATTAAAGATTCATTCTCAAAATTCTCGTCAAAGTCTGTGAAATTGAATGTAGGAAAGGGGATCTCCCGATTCAATTTCCTTTGAACATTAATAGCCCGTTTGGACAGAAAATATGAATGTAGGATTGGTTTGAGCATGCTAGAAGGTTATTTAAAAAGGATACCTAGAATCATTAACTAAAAACTAGGGGTGGGCATTCGGTACTTCGGTTCGGTATTTAATAATTTCGGTTCGGTATTTCGGTATTCGGTTTATCAATTGTATATACCAAATACCATACCAAAATATTTCGGTACGGTTCAGTTTTTCTTATTTTGGTTCGGTACGGTTTCGGTACGGTTTCGGTTTAATAATCGCTAAATAATCAATGCTAATGCCTAACAGTGCAGTGCTAACGCCTAACAGTGCAGTGCACATTCACAAAGTTTCACTTGTAAAGTAATAAACGTTGAACAGTGGAGCAGTGCACATTCACAAATTAACAATTACAAAGTACATTCACTGTTAAAGTAATAAACTAATAACAGTGGGGCAGTGCACATTCAGTCTTTCAAGCTCTAATAACGCCTAACAAATTAACAATTTCAAACAGTCTTTCAAGCTCTAATAACGCCTAACAAATTAACAATTACAAAGTACAAACACTGTTCAACGTTTGAAATTGAAACAATACATATTTCTAATTGAAACAACGTTTGGTAAAGAACTTAACAGATGCAACAGCAACACTGTTGCAGCAACAATCAACAGTCAGCAAAAACACCAGTGCACTGTACAGTGAACAAAAACGCCAGTGCACTGTACACAACTCCAAAGTTTGCCAAATTCTGCCCAACTCCAAATTGCATCTGTACACAACTACACATTATAGACTTGACCACAATGCTTGAACCTAAAAAAAATATAAATCATAAGTTAGAATATAATATTTTGATGATAACAAAACAAAACTACAAAAGTATTAAGTATATCAC
>NW_017691334.1:0-3893 GCF_001879085.1 Nicotiana attenuata
TTTCTCACCGGCCACCACTCCCGAAATTTAAGATATGCCACCTCGCTGACAAATCAATCTTCCAAACCTCTGGCTTTCTGGTTCTAGCAATGCCCCCTACCTGAGGCTCACCTCCTTCTCCGACCTCTTGTTCTCCCCCAACTTCCTCCTCAGCACCTACTGCACCCTCTCCGGATAATGAAGCTGTGGGAGAGGTGGAGTATTCCCCACTACCTTTACCTGAGCCATCAGACGACCCAGAAGAAATATTCACTGACGCTTGGGCAGTGGGGGATGCTGGAGGTGTGTCTCTCAGTCTAAACGTCTCCGGCCAGTCTTCCATGTACTCTGGCACGGAGTCTGAAGAAATCTCTCGTGATGGCTCATACTCACTCCCCAAAGACTGGGAAGCAGCCCTATCAGCAGCTTTTATAAGTTTTTTGGTCCTTTTAATATTTTCCCAAGCTTGGGGTGTGAGTTTTATCATCTTCTTCTTCCCTCCCCGGGAAGATTCTCCTCTGCCTGGTTGTTTACCCCGTTGTCTCACCATTGTCTGCAATCATAGTTCAATCAGCTTGTTAGTATCAGTGTAATCAGTTAAGAACAAAGCTGCAGAAGCAGGAAAGAAAAGTTGCAGACAGGTTGCAGAAGTTGCCTAGTGCGGACCGCACAAAAGCGACTGCAGCCGCACTGAGGTCACCGCGGACCGCAGAAAATCAACCGCGGTCCGCACAGAGGTGGGGTTCAGACTACCCACTCTCTATATCTAGGCAGTGCGGACCGCACAAAATCAACCGCGGCCGCACTGCTTGAGGTTCAGCAATCAGGAGGGTATCAACGCGGTCCGCACAGAATGGTAGTGCGGACCGCACTGGGGCACCGCGGACCGCACAAAAATGACTGCGGTCCGCACTGAGTGCCCAGTTGTGGCACTAAATTAGGGTTCCATGTGTTTTGATTTTGGTTCCAATTTTTCACCTAAGTAGTGTCTCTACATGATTACCCATTGATTTTAACTATCTATGGCTATTTTAACCTAAAAATTAACAACCCTAACCTACTCAATTGAAGAAAATAAGGGAAGAAAAGAGTGAAAAACAAGAAAAAAGAAAATTAAGAGAAAATTAACAAGATTGATCTATTAAAAAGCAAGTAATGGTACCAGATGTGAGAGTTAATGAAGAATATCAAGTCCAAGCAGTTGATTTTAAGCAAAATGGATAATACACAGTGATTTTTAGGGTTTTGAGAGTTAAGGGTGCGAAAAGGGTAAAAGGAGGCCCTTAGGCTCTATTTATAGAAAAGGGACCTGGGGCCCAGTCTCACCAGCCAGTGCGGACTGCACAAAATGGACCGCGGTCCGCACTGCATAGCCTTGTTCCAATTCAACTTAGCAAACCACTGCGGTCCGCACAAAATGGACTGCGGCGGCAGTGGTCCACCGCGGACCGCACAAAATGTAGTGTCGCCGCAGTGGCAAACTTCAGAGAGTCATCACATCACCCTTTACCAGTGCGGTCCGCACAAAATGGTAGTGCGGCCGCACTGGAATTTTCAGAGACCTGTGCATTTTTTCAATTATGTCCTGCACTGCATCAACTCAATCCTGTAACATCTCACAACCAGTTAGCCCAAAAAATCAATCCTACACTACAACGAAAATCAACGAAAAACAAGAATAAAAAACACATGGGTTGCCTCCCAAGAAGCGCCTGATTTAACGTCGCGGCACGACACATGTTACCATCCAATCATTTGAAATGAACAACAGCCACCACATGGCTATCATCAAACTTTCCCAAATAGTGCTTGACCCTATGCCCTTTCACTCTAAAAACTTCCCCACTTTTGTTCTTCAAATCAAGAGCACCAAACGGGGTCACACACACTACTTCAAATGGTCCTTTCCACTTTAACTTTAGCTTTCCCGGGAACAACCTTAGTCGAGAATTGAATAAGAGCACCAAATCGCCCACCTTGAACTCTTTGCACCGAGTATATTCGTCATGAAGGTATTTCATTTTATCCTTATACAGGGACGAACCAGAGTAGGCATGGAACCTAAATTCATCAAGCTCATTGAGTTGCTCCACCCAAAGATTAGCAGCTATGTCCCAATCAAGATTCAACTTCTTCAAGGCCCATATGGCCTTATGCTCCAACACTACTGGTAGATGATATACTTTCCCAAACACCAACCGGTACGGCGATATACCAATTGGAGTCTTGTAAGCGGTCCGATAAGCCCATAGAGCATCATCCAACTTTTTAGACCAATCGGTCCTATTGGCATTGACGGTTTTGGACAAATGCTCTTGATCTCCCTGTTAGACACTTCAACCTGGCCACTTGCTTGAGGATGATAAGGCGTAGACACTTTGTGGTTGACACCATACTTGGAAAGCAAGGCATCAAAAGCTCTATTACAAAAATGCGATCCTCCATCACTAATAATTGCCCGAGGCGTGCCAAACCTTCTTAAGGGTTTGAGTCCGTTTTTCTCTTTGTTTTTGGTAGTTAATAGTTAAGGGTGCCTCGATCAAAGCTTCACTTGGGCCTAGCACATTTGCCTTTGATCTTATGGTCAAAGACAATTTGTTGTGTTTAGGATGGTGAAAGTCGTGACCTTGAGACTCTTGTGTAGGCCGATAATCATCAAGTGGTTTTTCGGGACCATTGTGAACTTAAATCTTATCTAAGGTCGTTGTGGGACCCCGACACTGTGTCTTTAGCAATCCCATAGCTTGTGTGGTGAGTAATCGTATTGCAAGTCCATGTCCCGAGCCATTGGTCTAGAAGTTGCCCTGAATGTTTGTTGAGGTGAAATCCTAAGTGAATTTTGACTTGAGACATGATAATAGGATCTCCTTGGTCCAAATGATAGCTTGAACACTTCCATAACCTACAAATGATAAGATCCCTAGTCAACCCTTTTGAGCCTTTGACCTTTTCCTTCAATAACCATGGTACAAGCCTATACCCTTTTAAAAAGATACCCTCTCTTGGCACCCGATCTTTCCTTTAGCACATGGAAAAAGTATAAGTTTGGGGGGAGAGACGAGGATTGCAACAAAGTGGTAAAAAGGCACAAAAATGAAGAAAAGGAAAGGCAATGAAACAGAAAAGAAAAGCAAAAAAGACAAAAAGAAAGTTCAATGTGAAAAAGAATAAAAAGGGATTAAAAAAAAGCAAAGAATGAAAGGTGTGGAAAGTTGAAAAGGAGAAAAGGTTTGAAATTTATAAGAAAGAGTGACAGTGTGTCTCTCTAACCCGTTAGAAAGAAGTGAAAATGACTCAAAGAGTCAAGTGAATGGATGCCAAATGAATCAAAAGAAGTGCTTAAGGGAAGATGGAACCCACTTAGACCAAAACATTTCCTACCCTGAACCAAAAGACTTCACAATGTCTCCACAAAAGCCCTATATGATCTTGAGTTGAATGAAGCTTACATTAGTGGATACTCACATAAGGGGCAAGCATATGGTACCTAGAGGCGGACTTGTGGCTTTTTGTTGAGAGAGATGAGTGAATTCCCCATCATCCTCGTTCTGAGTGCCATTATCTTAAAAGTGAGGATTGATTAGGGAGAGTTGAGGATGTGTGAGTTTGGGTTCCACAATGACCAAAGTAATAGAAAAGAGTTCTTTGATATGTTGAGTCAATTCTTGATGCTCTTGTGTCACACTTGATCCATGGTGTTTTAAAAGAGTAAATGTGTTAATGATTCATGTGTATTGAGGGCAATTGCTAGTCCCAATTGAGGCTAGTTGAGGTCACTTTAGGACAGCTGAAATTTTTCTTGGACAGTCTATTAAGGGGTGGGTCTTATTTTGTTTGCTGGAGGACAAGCAAAAGCTTAAGTTTGGGGGAGTTGATAACTAGGGATTTTGATGCATTTTATACTCCTTCTTGCT
>NW_017691334.1:4604-5601 GCF_001879085.1 Nicotiana attenuata
AACATCTCCTTAAGAGCATCCTCTATGGACTCGTGGAACCTGTGGAGCTGGAGGAGCCGACTGAGCCTCAACAGTGGTGGTCAAAATGGACAACTTGGATAAGGCAGTCTGCATCCAGTTGTTGATACTCATAAGTGCCTGTCTCAATCTGTGGGCAGTAATAGGATGGGCCAGGGAAGATGGAATCTCCGGGCCTACTGAGGTGGATGGGCCAGCAGGAATGGCTGTGGATGTGCATGGACTGGGAGGGACATCTGTGGAAGTGGAGGTAGGCTCAGCAGGAGCCACTACCACAACTGGCTCTTTAAACTGGCCAATTGTAGTAGTAGTTGTACCCTTGAAGGTCTTGCTCTTGGGGTTATCATCCCCCTGCATGTTTTACCAAGAGAAAGGAGCCTTCGCTTTGACTTTGACATCGAAGGACCTCTTTTCCACCTTCAAGTCCCGGAAGTACATAGTGAGGGTACTGGGGAAAGGATAGTTTCTGTCATGCTCGGCACCCACAATGGAGATAATCCTCGACATCACATTCCCCACATTGATTGGGTACCCCGCCATGATCGAAGCTACCAAAACAGCCCGGGAAAGAGGAAGGGTGTTGTCATGTGTCGTGGGGTCCAACCTACTACATACAAAAGTCTCCCGCCCCCGTGCCTCAAAGTTTAAACTCCGTGTCAAGATCTTGACTCCAGCAGTCAACCAGTCGGGGGTGGTACCTGGGATTGCCAGGTACTGTGCTAGCCAGGGACGAACCTCCTCACCCATTTCCAACTTTGCCATGTACAGGGTCTCATCCTCATCATTGAGTCCAAGGTATTCGTTGAGGTACTTCCCTTCAAATAACACTTTCAGATTCCGAACCTTGGTCACTTTGGAGCCCTTTTTGATGTGGGCTACATTGCAGTAGAACTCTTTGACCATGTGTTCGTTGGCATCCACACACTCTTCTAGAAAATGTTCCCAGCCCACTCTTGTCCTAAACTGCCTCAGTACGTCG
>NW_017691335.1:0-424 GCF_001879085.1 Nicotiana attenuata
CAGGAGCAGTAGTAATAGTAGTAGTAGTACTAGTAGTAGTAGTAGTAGCAATAGCAGTTGTAGTAGCAATAGCAGTAGTAGTAACAGTAGCAATAGCAGTAGTAGCAGTAGCAGTAGCAGTAGTAGCAGCAGTAACAGTAGTAGTAGTAGCAGTAGCAGTAGTAGTAGTAGTAGTAGTAGTAGCAGTAGTAGCAGTAGTAGTAGCAGCAATAAGAGTAGTAGTAGCAGTAGTAGTAGTAGTAGCAGTAATAATAGGAGTAGGTAGCAGTAGCAGTAGCAGTAGTAGCAGTAGCAGTAGCAGCAGGAGCAGTAGTAATAGTAGTAGTAGTACTAGTAGTAGTAGTAGTAGCAATAGCAGTTGTAGTAGCAATAGCAGTAGTAGTAACAGTAGCAATAGCAGTAGCAGCAACAGCATCAGTAGCAG
>NW_017691336.1:0-1336 GCF_001879085.1 Nicotiana attenuata
CACTTCCTAATCTGAACCTTTATTCCTAGGAGACGCACTTCCTAGTCCAAGTCCTTCAACCCCACTCGTAGGAGATGCACTTCCTAATCTATACCAATCCTAGGAAACGCAATTCCTAGTCGAAGCCCTTAAACCTCACTCATAGGAGACACACTTCCTAGTTTGAATCATTCCATTAGGAGACTCACTTCCTAATCCGAACCATCAATCCTAGGAGACGAACTTCCTAGTCCAAGCCCGTAGGAGACGCACTTCCTAGTTTGAATCATTCCATTAGGAGACGCACTTCCTAGTTTGAATCATTCCATTAGGAGACGCACTTCCTAATCTGAACCATCAATCCTAGGAGACGCACTTCCTAGTCCAAACCTTTCAACAGGAGATGCAAATCCTAGTTTGAGCAATTCCAATAGGAGACGCACTTCCTAATCTGAATCATTATTCCTAGGAGACACACTTCCTAGTCCAAACCTTTCGACAAATCCTAGGAGACGCACTTCCTAGTTTGAGTTATTCCATTAGGAGACGCACTTCCTAATCTAAACCACCAAATCTTAGGAGATGCACTTCCTAGTACAAGTCTTGCAACCTCATTCACAGGAGACGCACTTCCTAATATGAACCATTAATCCTAGGAGATGCACTTCCTAGTCCAAACCTTTAAACCTCATTCATAGGAGACGCAATTCCTAGTGTGAGCCATTCCAATAGGAGACGCACTTCCTAATCTGAACCATTAATCCTAGGAGACGCACTTTCTAGTCCAAGTCCTTTAACCTCGCTCATAGGAGACACACTTCCTAGTTTGATTCATTACAATAGGAGATGCACTTCCTACCCTGAACCATCAAATCCTAGGAGATGCACTTCCTAGTACAAGTCTTGCAACCTCATTCCAATAGGAGACACACTTCCTAATATGAACTATTAATCTTAGAAGACGCACTTCCTAGTCCAAACCTTTCAACCTCATTCATAGGAGACACACTTCCTAGCTTGAGTCCATTCTATTCATTCTAATAGGAGACGCACTTCCTAATATGAATCATTAATCCTAGGAGACGCAATTCCTAGTTGGAGTCCTTTAATCTCGCGGTCGTTCCAATGCCACCCATGGGAGATGCACCTCTTAGTCTAAGTTTTATCAGTTTCTACTCCTAAGAGAAGCACATTCGATTCGGAGTCTTCAGTATCATTTTTTCATCTTTCAAATAAAATAAGTTGATCTGCATCTTTACCCAATAACTCACAAAATTTTCTCAGTACCAAACTGGGGCAGAAAATTTTGTTCGTTTTGTTTGTCTTTGATGGCTTTGCAGGCCCCGCCGTAGAGCAC
>NW_017691336.1:5166-5601 GCF_001879085.1 Nicotiana attenuata
GCACTTCCTAATCTGAACTACCAATCCTAGGAGACGCATTTCCTAGTCGAAGCCCTTTAACCTCACTCGTAGGAGACACACTTCCTAGTTTGAGTCATTCCTAGGAGACGCATTTCCTAGTCGAAGCCCTTAAACCTCACTCGTAGGAGACACACTTCCTAGTTTGAGTCATTCCATTAGGAGACACACTTCCTAATCTGAACCATCAATCCTAGGAGACGTAATTCCTAGTCGAAGCCCTTAAATCTCACTCCTAGGTGACACACTTCCTAGTTTGAGTCATTCCTAGGAGACGCATTTCCTAGACGAAGCCCTTAAACCTCACTCGTTGGAGACACACTTCCTAGTTTGAGTCATTCCATTAGGAGACGCACTTCCTAATCTGAACCATCAATCCTAGGAGACGCACTTCCTAGTCCAAGCCCTTCAACCTCA
>NW_017691337.1:0-884 GCF_001879085.1 Nicotiana attenuata
GGTTATAGCTGAACCTTTTCAGCCCTGTGATTGATTAACCACGGTCAAGTTAACAGGGCTGGGGTTAGTAAACATAGGTAGTAATTTCAGACTTAGTTCAAGGGTAGTAGGGGCAATTCAAAATAGGAAGTCTTGCAAAAAACTGAATTGGAAACCCCTAGAACATTCTAGATGGGGTTCCAATTAGAATTTTAGGAACTTAGTAGTGTGACTTGGGCAACAAGTCAACAAATAAGGGACTAATTAAGCAAAACTAAAAATAAAAGAGGGACTCTATGACTCTTGCCTATACGCCAGGAGTGATGTTGTTCAAAAAACTACTTAAATATGCACTCTCTCTCAAGCAGATACATAATAAATAGGAACGGCTAATTGAGGATCCTTTCAATTAACCAAAATCAAAACGTAATTGAACAAATAGAGATTAACAACTAACTCAAAACTATATTAATATAACAACCAATTCATCCCCAAAAGGTTCCATCAAAACTCTAGATAATAAATTAGCTATTCATAAAAGTATGTGAAAACACAATACTCCAATTCATAACTAACAATAAAATAGGAAGAAGAAGGGGAAAAACTCGTAGTTGAATCTTCCTCCCTGCTCCTAGCGTGTTCTTGTCTCCAAGGGTGTTGTCTAACCCTAAAGTAGTGTCTCCTCTCTAAAAAAACAAGCTTCTTCCGTTGTTGGGCGAGTTTCTATAGCTTATAAGGGTTTTACAAAAGTTTCCCCGAATTGACACTTTGGCCCCCAAATTTCCAGGTTCGTGAATAGTTCACTGCGGCCGCGGAGTGGACCGCGGTGAACAGTGCCTAGTCTATTTTTGTGTTTTATCTTCCGTGCGCTGCACCGCGGTCCACCGCGGTCGCGGTGGACTTTT
>NW_017691337.1:4970-5601 GCF_001879085.1 Nicotiana attenuata
TTTTGGAGATGTTCTATGAACTAGAATTGGAGTAATAAGTTGCAACCCTCAAAATGACTGGCCCCTCGTTGACAATTTTCCAAAGCTCGGTAGATCTCCGCAACAATCATGGGCACTATGCTGAAATGTTGCCCTTCAATCCCCTCCATTAGTGTCTTGGTGACCATGGCTAGTCTGGTGTGGATCCTAGCCTTCTTCATGGGAAACACTATCATCCCCAAGAAACAGAACATGAAGACGAAAACCCTCCTGTGGATATGCCCCAATGAGGTGAGAGTGAATTCGTCTGGATAGGTGCGGTAGGACTTGCTATGAGCGTACCTCTCGTACAGGTAGTCGAAGGGAATATAGGAATCCTTCAAACAAGTCAAATCTGAGTTTTTCTTCAACCCCATCATTTTGGAGAAACCTTTACCCTTGCGGTTTTCTGGCATGAGCAAACCCGGAGTCTCCCAAGGAATACCGGCTAACCCTCCTATTTCCTCGAGCAGCGGGGTCATTTCAAGGTCCCCAAATTGAAATACCGATCTATTACTGTCCTAGAATAAGGTCGCAGCCTCTATAATTTTGTTGTCCGGCTGAATTTCCAAAAGAGAGGGTAAGTTTCCGAATACTTGCGGACGAGAGTCCG
>NW_017691338.1:0-533 GCF_001879085.1 Nicotiana attenuata
CTAAGAAAAATGTAAGATATGCAGTGAATTAAACAATAAATCAAAAGTACTAATAAATAATATAACAAATACAAAACGTATGATCCAGTTTGGTGTGGTGATCTTTGCCACTGAATATCAAATTTGTTGAAGGCATTTCCAAAAGACTTGTGATGTTTGTCAAACTGTGAGAACTTGTAACGACCCGACCGATTGTTTTGAGCTTTTGCACCTTGCTCATCAGTTCTCGGGCATGACTTTCCCCATATGATGTATTATGACTCATGTAAATCATTGCTGGGCTATACAGAGTCTATCCTGAATCTTCTTAACCTTCTCCAATGCATCCTGAACCAACTCTGTGCCCAATAGCCTGGCCTCACCCGGCTCAAACCAACCCACCGGAGATCTACACCTCCTACCATATAAAGCCTTATACGGCGCCATCTGAATGCTAGACTGATAACTATTGTTGTAAGCAAACTCCGCCAGTGGCAAGAAATGATCCCAAGACCCTCCAAACTCAATCACACACGCACGGAGCATATCCTCAA
>NW_017691338.1:5124-5601 GCF_001879085.1 Nicotiana attenuata
TTGGGTTGAGAAAATGTGATGTTATTGCAAGAAGGAGTATCAATTGAAGGTAAATACAGAAGGGAGGCTCGGATAGATGGGATAACTTGGTAGTAGGCCAGATCGGTATGGTAAGGATATGATTAGTTCTTTGGGTTGGATTACGAGGTAATGAGTTTCCTATAGGTAGTTTCGTCGGCGAATGCTCTTGGGTTTTAGGTTGGCCGTCGCGTAGGTTGGTTGAGTTAGGTAGGGATTCAGTCCTAGCAGACTTGTTTGTGCAAAGGGGAGTCGGAGAGTTCTTGTTGTTTTCTACCGTGGCTAGAGATGTATATTTTCTGCTGGCATGAGGAGCAGGGGATGTGTAGTGAATTTCTTCTGAATGGGATCAATGGAAAGTTCTAGGTTGGTTGAGGACATAGTTGCTTGTGGCTCGGAAGAGATATGTAGTTCTCACGTTATCTTGGGATGGTATGGCATATGCGGTATGTTGTGGAG
>NW_017691339.1:0-713 GCF_001879085.1 Nicotiana attenuata
CGGCGTGCAGCCCGATCCATACTCAGTCCACAACATGCATATGAGTCACGTAACAGATTCAATTAATTTCCCAATTTCCAATTTATTAAGAAGAATATACTTTAGATATTTGACTTCAGGAAAAGTGACTTAGCATTTTATAACAGCGATTAGACACAGGACTGAGATCAATGATTATACAAAGCATGCTATCACAATGACATTCATCCTATAAGGACGCTACAGATCGGCACAAGGCCCCAAACACGGCAATAAGCCCAGATATATTCAATACAGGGTGCGTATCAGTCGCCAATATAGAAACATTCTTGTTCGGGATGGACTAAGTCTCAATCCCCAGTCATAACTAATCCCGCACCTGCCATGGGGTGCGAGTCACGCCCTACAATAGCGTCACAATGTGATAAGCCGGGGTTTCAAACCCTCAGGCCATCATATACACCAACTACTCACCTCTAACCGGCCGTAGAATGGTCCACAATGCCTTTTCCTTTCATATCGACCTCCTCGCGCGTCGAATCTAGTCAAAATCACAACGAATACATAAATATGGGTTAAAGAAACATAACCCAATCAAAAATACTCGAAAAGTACTAAAATTCACGAAGTTGGCAAAACCCGAGCCCCGGGCCCACTTCTCGGAAAATTACGAAAATCACACCAACGGATTCCTCGTCTCGCCACGAGTCCGTGCATATAAAGTTTACCAAAAT
>NW_017691339.1:4853-5600 GCF_001879085.1 Nicotiana attenuata
AATCAAATATTAATACTCATAGTTGAAATACTCAATTAAAACAATACGAAATATTGACATAAACTGTAACTCCCAAAGACCTGGGGTCATGAGTCTAGAGCCTCTAACTAATACAGAGTCAAGAATCCTCAAAATAAGTATGTTCTAAAGTACGGAAATAATAAAGGGATAAGAGAGGAATCGGGTCCTGCGGACGTCATAGCAGCTACCTCGACCACTCCTGGAACTCTGGAAACCAGCGGCTAGCTCAACTAAGCTCCCGAAGTACCTGAATCTGCACACAAGGTTCAGGGAGTAGGGGGTGAGTACTACCAACTCAGTGAGTAATAAGCATATAAAATGTCTGAAGATAAGAAATCCACGAAATGCCACAAAGTAAAGCTAAAACTAACAGTCCAACACCTAACTACGAACCATAAGCAAAACAACTTCAAATATATCAGTCAAGTATAATGTAAGGATGCAATGCAATGCACATGACCGCTACGGCGCGTAGCCCGATCCATTTTACGTCGACGGCGCTCACTGGGGGTGTGTACAGACTCCGAAGGGGCTCCTTCAGCCCAAGTGCAATATAATCATACCATTCGCTGCGGCGTGCAGCCCGATCCATACTCAGTCCACAACATGCATATGAGTCACGTAACAGATTCAATTAATTTCCCAATTTCCAATTTATTAAGAAGAATATACTTTAGATATTTGACTTCAGGAAAAGTGACTTAGCATTTTATAACAGCGATTAAC
>NW_017691340.1:0-1379 GCF_001879085.1 Nicotiana attenuata
GTGGGGGTTTATGGGATTAGGGGATAGCTAGTGGTACCAACACAATATGAATTTCAGAACCAATCATACAATTAGACATTTAAAATGACAGATCAGTTTGCAAAGTAAGTGCATATCAAAATGGATAACAAGTAGTCAAGCATCCAAAATAGGGTAGAGTCACATTGAGACAGACTACCAGGAAGTAGAACATGCTCCGAATTGCCCTAAGAGGGTTAGACTAGCATGCTAGACGAAGCAATAATGTAAACATGTCAATTACATGTTGAACAACAGAACCATAGATAGAAACAAATTAGAAACATGATAAACTGAAGCAGTAAAAGAAACATACTGGTTTTGGGACTTGAATTGAAATCAGAACATACCAGTAAAGAGATGGTAAACACAAAGTGAAGAATAGGAGAGCACAATAATTAGCCTTGGCTTGAAGCCGGCTAATTCAGAATAGTAGCAAGTAACAAAGAAAGAAAGCAGAAAGCTTTTTGAATGCGAGAGAGTTTTGGAACCAAATGTGTTCCTCCCTTTGTTAATGAGAGAGCATATGTATATATAGTTTGAAACTAAATAGACTAATAAGGTAAGAATCAAAGTCATGCAGTAATTATGGAACTAGGTATCAATTAGTATAAAATCAGTACAAGTACTCCCTTAATTAAGGGAATCAATTCAAACGGTAAGAACATGTAGCAAATAAGGAAAGAAATCAATATGTAACTGGAGCATAACAGATAAGGAAATAATTCAAACATAGTAGGCACAGAGTAAACAATTAAGGTTAGGTTCATAAGGTTCTAATTAAGTAAAGAGTATAAGAATCAATTAACAGTATAGTCAGCCATGTAATAAGGCAAGAAGTAAACTAAAGGTCGGAAATCAGTAAAGAATATTACCATAGAAAATCAGTAAAGGGTATCAATCACAGAAAATTAGGGATTCAACTAGAAATAGTACTGATTAGAGGAAATTACCACAAATTTCTGTTAATAAACAGAATAAACATATTATAGGCGGAAGAAGCAAAATCAGAAACCCTAATGAGCATAATAGGGTAAAATCATAGAAACATAGAACATATTCATGAATAACAGATATGCGAACAAATTAAACGAACAAACAAGCAATGACAGTTCTCAGAACCAAGGATTAAGACCAAGAATTAGGGTTCTTAACATAATGAATCAGATAAAAAGAAAAACTTAAATAAACCGTTTAAACATAGTAAACATAATAGAATAATACTGAAAATTAGAGGAAAAGTCATTTTGACAAGGGGTTAAGAAACCCTAGTTTTGAAGACGAAGAGGCGTTTTTGAAAAATCGAAGAGATTATCATGGAAAACAGCAAAGTTACTCAGAATACTCTTAGACCTGTTACA
>NW_017691340.1:4804-5600 GCF_001879085.1 Nicotiana attenuata
ACGTTATAGTTGTGGTGGTTGAAGAGCTCTCAATCGACATGCCTATTTAGTGTGTATTACTCAGGAGAGAGTGCATATTTAGGTAGTTGTTGAACAACATCACTCCTAACATATATGAGGGATCAATACGGAGGGTTTAAATGTGGGATTAGGGATAACGAAACCTTGGGTGCGATCCGAGTGATCCGTACTTAATGCCAGCTAGCGTAATTCGGGAGAATATGTCTAGTAAATTGTGGTAAATACTCGGGAGAGAGTTACGACAGTCAGAGCGCTCATGATCGGTAGAGAATACTTAGGCGAATTTGTAGAAAACGTAGCGGAAAGGATTCCAACAATAGGGGAAATCATAACTCTAGACCTCATTAATCTTGTCTCTAACCCTGTCGTTCGGCAGTTTGAGGCCATGGGCAGCTTCACTTCAGGTATTATGACTTGTACGCGTGGTCGTAATTGAATTTCGGAAAGTTTGGAATTGATTTGGAAACAAAATTCTTATTTTGAAAGCTTTAAGTTGGATAAATTGACTAAGATTGGATTTTTGAGTAAACGACCTTGGAATCAGGATTTGAAGGTTCCAACAGGTTCGTATGATGTTTTTGGACTTGGGCGTATGTTCGGATCGGGTTTTGGATGACCCGAGAGCGTTTCAGTGCCTATTGTGTAAGTTAGCATTTTGGAAGAATTTCATAAGTTTGGGTTGAAGTGCATTTCAGTGTTATCGATGTCTGTTTGGGATTCTGAGTCTGGGAATAGCTCTGTATGGTGATTCTGGTATTGGGAGCACGATCGAAAG
>NW_017691341.1:0-247 GCF_001879085.1 Nicotiana attenuata
TTATGGCCGTAAAATGCCAAAAATGTAATTTGGTCATGGCGGGGCGGTGACTATGGTTCCTTAGGCTGTATTTGACATCCCGAAAAAATTTTGGGCGATCCGGGTCTGGGCCCACGGCGGAAGGCGTGGGCTATAGATATAATTTGGTCATGGCGGGGCGGTGACTATGGTTTCTTAGGCCGCATTGGACATCCAGGAAAAATTTTAGGTGATCCGAGTCCGGGGGCCTGGGCCAACGGCGGAAGGC
>NW_017691341.1:5013-5600 GCF_001879085.1 Nicotiana attenuata
GGCGGGGCGGTGACTATGGTTTCTTAGGCCGTATTTGACATCCAGGAAAATTTTTTGGCGATCCGAGTCCGGGGGCCCGGGCCCACGGGGGAAGGCGTGGGCTATAGCACACGAAATTTCTAGAATCGGGCGGAATTCTAGTTTTATGGCCGTAAAATGCCAAAAAATGTAATTTGGTCATGGCAGGGCAAGGACTATAGTTCTTTAGGCTGTATTTAACGTCCCGAAAAAATTTTAGGCGATCCGAGTCCGGGGGCGCGGGCCCACGGCGGAAGGTGTGGTATAGCACATGAAAATTTGGAAATCGGGCAGAATTCTAGGTTTATGGCCGTAAAATGCCAAAAGATATAATTTGGTCATGGCGGGGCGGTGACTATTGTTTCTTATGTCGCATTTGACGTCCATTAAAAAATTTAGGCGATCCGGGTCCGGGGGCCCGGGCCCACGGCGGAAGGCGTGGGCAATAGCATACGAAAATTTGGGAATCGTGTGAAATTCTAGTTTTATGGCCGTAAAATGCCAAAAATGTAATTTGGTCATGGCAGGGCGGTGACTATGGTTCCTTAGGCTGTATTTGACATCCCGAA
>NW_017691342.1:0-321 GCF_001879085.1 Nicotiana attenuata
TAACCTGATGACTTTCAACATAGGGTCCCACTCCCTTGTTGATGCCAGCATAACCTGATGACTTTCAAACAAAGGGTCCCACTCCCTAGTTGATGCCAGCATAACTCGATTACTTTCCAAAATAAGTTCGCACTCCCTAGTTGATGCCAGCATAACCTGATGACTTTCCAACATTGGGTCCCACTCCCTAGTTGATGCCAGCATAACGTGAAGACTTTCCAGCATAGAGTCCCACACCCTAGTTGATGCCAGCATAACCTGATGACTTTCGAACATAGGGTCCCACACCCTAGTAGATGCCAGCATAACCTGATGACTTTC
>NW_017691342.1:5263-5600 GCF_001879085.1 Nicotiana attenuata
TGATGACTTTCCAGCATAATGTCCCACTCCCTAGTTGATGCCAGCATAATCTGATGACTTTCCAACATAGGGTCGCACTCCCTAGTTGATGCCAGCATAACTCGTTGACTTTCCAACATAGGGTCGCACTCCCTAGTTGATGCAAGCATAACCTGATGACTTTCAACATAGGGTCCCACTCCCTTGTTGATGCCAGCATAACCTGATGACTTTCAAACATAGGGTCTCACTCCCTAGTAGATGCCTGCATAACCTGATGACTTTCGAACATAGGGTCCCACTCCCTAGTTGATGCCAGCATAACTCGATTACTTTCCAAAATAAGTTCGCACTCCCT
>NW_017691343.1:0-815 GCF_001879085.1 Nicotiana attenuata
TTCCGTTTGTGTTTAAGATGGTTCTTAAAATCCTTCCACAACGGAGGTAACTTCTCAATGAAAGCAGCGACTTGAAAGGCCTCATTTATGACCATACCTTCAATAACAAATTCATTATTAATGATAAGATAAATCTTATTAATAAAATTATTGATTTGGGTCATACCTTCAGCAAGGAGGTCATGTATAATGACTTGTAGTTCTTGGACTTGAGTTATGACCGACCCAGTGTCAATCATCTTGAAATCCAAGAACCTTGCAGCCACGAACTTTTTAAGTCCAGCATCCTCAGTCTTGTACTTCTTCTCAAGCGCATTCCATAACGCTTTTGAAGTTTCCATGACACTATAGACGTTGTACAAGCCATCTTCCAAACAACTCAAAATGTAATTTTTGCACAGGAAATCAGAATGTTTCCATGCTTCAGTTACAACAAGTCGTTCATCATCCGGAGTATTTTCAGCCATGACCGGAGGATCCTCCTTGATGAAACGTTGCAAACTCAACGTAGTAAGATAGAAGAGCATCTTCATTTGCCAGCGTTTGAAGTCAATACCAGAAAACTTTCCGAGTTTTTCTGCCGGTGCCATAGCATGAGCAGGAGTAGAACGGCTTGACGAGGCAGCAACACTCGTAATAGTAGCACCCGTTCCCGCAACACTTCCATTAGTTTGGTTTTCATTCGTCATATTTCTGTAAAGTTGAAAACAATACAGAACTTTGTTAAATCAGTGAAGTTTTGATATCTTCAAACTGAATATCAAACCAAACATACAACACGTAACAATGGTGAAGTTTTTATATACTTCAAACCC
>NW_017691343.1:4919-5600 GCF_001879085.1 Nicotiana attenuata
TACAACACTATTGGAAACAAAACTACATTTGAATCTATTCTTGACAAGAAGTGAGGTAGACACAAGATTCTTGCGAATTTCTGGAACATGGAGGACTTGGTTTAGAGTCACTATTTTTCCCGACGTCATCTTCAACGAAATCTTGCCAACTCCTTCAATTTTGGCCGTAGATGAATTTCCCATGAAGATTGTCTCGTCGGGACCTGCGGGGGCATAAGAAGAAAATAACTCCTTGTTAGCACAAACATGGCGGGTGGCTCCAGAATCTATCCACCATTCTTTCGGATTTCCTACCAAGTTGCATTCAGACAACATGGCACACAAGTCTTCCATTTCATCTTCAACCATGTTGGCTTGATTCTTTTTCTTCTTATCATTCTTTGGCGCACGACAATCCACTGCCTTATGCCCAGATTTTTCACAGTTGTGGCAATTACCCTTGAACTTCTTCTTACTTGGGTAATTCTTTGGTCCAGAAGCTTTCTTCCTCTTCTTATTTTGTGGTGCCTCCTCAACAATGTTAGCCCCATTATTGTCGAGTGTCCACGTGACTTCTTTTCAGCATTTTTGTTGTCCTCTTCTATCCTCAAACGACAATCAAGTCTTCTAGTGTCATTTCCTTCCACTTGTGTTTAAGATAGTTCTTAAAGTCCTTCCACAACGGAGGTAACTCTCAATGAA
>NW_017691344.1:0-5600 GCF_001879085.1 Nicotiana attenuata
TTCCATTGGACTAGTTAAGAGACTTAGACAACACACCGGGTTTACATAGAAAAAGTTCACGTAGAGAAAAGAGATTAGACTAGTCATTGCACTAGTAGCGTCTACGAGCCTCCCGCTTCGGTACCATCTCCTTTTTTACCAGCCGAGCTGCCCTGTCAACCCTTTGCGGCGCTTGCTTCCTAGCTAGAACTCACACAGCGCAAACATAAATGAGAACTAAGCATAGTCTGACTCCCTAGCGCACAGAGCAAGAGTAAGCTACTTCACTCGAGAAGAAGAAATAGGCTAACGATCGGCTCAGATAAGGATGCCTCCTCTCTTTCCAAGCTAGCTCCGATGCAACTGCTATCGAATTAGCTCTTGGGGATATCATAGGTAAGAAGGAAGCCAATGCTGGAGGAAGTGAATCAATCATAAGAGGTTGTTAAAAAAGGTCTGTTGCTTGCCCGAGTAGGGGAAGGGATTGACCTAAGGCAAGGTTTACTTATCCCACTCTAGTGCTGGTAGGAAGCCTCCTTTCGAGTAGTCTCATAGGTCAGACCGGTTCCAACCATTCTTGCTAAGGCTCCTAGCGAAAGATCAAACTTAAGAGTAAGAAAAATTTATTGTCTTAGACTTAGATAGCAGTTGCAAGTTTAAAGACCAGCAGCGAGGGGAAGACTTTTGTAGAGAAGTTTAGACAGGTTGACTCCTTTTTTGAGAATTCTTTATAGAAAGAAGAGAGGGAGAAGATCGAAACGAAATACTTGTATCGAACGAGCCCCTATCTCAATTACAAGTAAGGAGCTATTACCCTATGCCTATGGTCTTCGTTCCTTACACGATAGATTGAGAGCCAGATTGAGAATCCCATGCAACTGAATTGAATAGATTCAGGCCATTTGGAGTCGGATACTCATGGCAAAGGTGTGGTTTCGAGTTGATTTTGAGCCGGTTCGAGGTACGTGGCTTGTCTAACCTTGTGTGGGGGACCTTTCCCCTTAGGATATGATATTTGGTAACTGAATGCCTTGTACGTGAGGTGACGAGCGCGTACTTGAGCTAATTGTTGAAAATTCGGTTTTTCCTTAAGTATTTTAACCGAGTTCTTTTCTTACTTGTTTTATTCTACTTGCAAACATAGCATGTGTTAGATTAGAAAAGCATGCTTAGTTGACTTAATTGCCTATTTGCTTAAACTGCCTTAATTGCATTACGTGAAGCATGTTAGGCTAGAATCAACTGTCTACTTGTTACGGACTTAGTATTTATTTCGATATTCTTGAGCTGCTGCTGTGTGTTTTAAATTGGGACTACGGGACGGCATCCCGGGAGATCCCCTGTGCGTATTTATGACCCGGATTGAGGTGCGGGATACCAAGAGATCCCTGGCATATGTATTGAGGATACCAAGAGATCCTCGGGATACCAAGAGATCCCTAGTGTGTATATTGAGGATTCCAAGAGATCCCGACTATTTATCCCGCTGTGAGGGGTATTTCCTTATAGTTGCCTTTATCTCTGTTTCCGTTACTGCACTCTTATTATACTGTGTAGATCCTTATTATAGACTCTCAGTTTTACTGCTTATTTATCCTGTCATTTCATTATATATATACTTATCTCAGTAGGGCCCTGACCTTCCTCGTCACTACCCGACCGAGGTTAGGCTTAGCACTTACTGAGTACCGTTGTGGTGTACTCATGCCCTTCCTGCGCATGTTTTTCATGTGCAGATCCAGGTACCTCTGCACAGGCTTACCATCCTTGAGGCAGGGAGAGCTTTTGGAGACTTGGAGGTACATCTGTCGCGTCTGCAGACCGAAGAGTCTCCCTCTTTACTCTATCTTGTAGTGTTAGCCCTTCTATCAGACTGTTGATGTAGACATTCCGGAGTTAGAGCAATTACTATATTTCTTTCAGCTTGTGTTCCCGTGAGTTTCTGGGTTTTGGGATAGTAATGTAGAAGTTTGAGATATTGTGCTATATTTGCCGAGCGGCATTCTATATACCGTTCCTTTTAGTTATTTTGGTTTTTTTATACTTCCGCAAGTTTCGATTGTTTTTCCGCACTTGTTAGGCTTACCTAGTCGTAGGGACTAGGTGCCATCACGACAGTTCACGGAGGGCGAATTGGGGTCGTGACAAGTTGGTATCAGAGCTCTAGGTTCATAGGAGTCACGGAACACAGGCCGGTTTATTAGAGTCTCGATGATCGGTACGGAGACGTCTGTACTTATCTACGAGAGGCTATGTAACTGTTAGGAAAAATTCTACTTCATTGATTTCCTTGTCGTGCGATATTTTGACATCACAATTCTAAACTTCTGTCTTCTATTCTCTCACAGATGGTGAGGACACGTGCTACTCAAGACGATCAGGCACCTGCGCCCCCTACTGGAGCCATCAGAGGCCGGGGCCGGGGTAGAGGCCGAGGACGCGCTCGTGGTGCAGCCAGAGCACCCGCGCGAGCTACCGCCGAGGTACCACTGGCAATACCAGCTGGAGTCCAGACACCTGACACGTCTGCCACTACTACTCCAGCACTCTAGGAGACTTTGGCACAGTTTATGAGCATGTACACCACTTTGGCTCAGGCAGGGTTGCTTCCCCTTGCTGCAGCCACATCCCAGGCCGGGGGAGGAGTACAGACTCCCGCCGCCCGCACTCATGAGAAGTGAGTGCATGTTGAGCAGGTCCCAGAGGTTAATCTTGCGCCGCCCGCAGTACCAGTTCAGCCCGAGGACAGGGCAGCGGCTTCAGAGGATGAGCAGCGGAGACTTGAGAGGTTCAAGAAATATGATCCTCCGGTATTCAGTGGGTTAGCATCAGAGGATGCCTTGGGATTTCTGGAGGAGTGCTACCGTATTCTCCGTACTATGGGCATATCAGGATCGAGCGGGGTTTCTTTCACTACCTTCCAGCTTCGAGGAGCCGCCTATCAGTGGTGGCATGCTTATGAGTTAGACAGTCCGGATGACGCAGCTTCCCTGACTTGGGATCAATTTTCGGATATGTTCACGAGGGAGTATGTCCCCCAGAGTCTTAGGGACGCCTGGCGCGTGGAGTTTGAGCATTTGCACCAGGGTACTATGACTGTCTCGGAGTATGCTGTCTGTTACATTGACTTGGCTAAACATGCACTAGCCTTAGTTTCTACAGTTCGCGAGAAGGTTCGCCGGTTCATTGAGGGGCTTATTCCCAGCATCAGATCTAGCATGGCTTGTGAGTTAGAGATGGATATATCTTATCAGCAGGTGGTGAGCATCGCTAGGAGGATTGAGGGTATGCATGCTAGGGATAGAGAGGAGAGAGAGGCAAAGAGGTCTCGAGAGTCGGGCCATTATTCTGGTGCCCGTGCCCCAACTGCAGGTCGTCATGGTAGGGGTCATATAGGTCGCCCCATTCATTCAGCTCTTCCAGCAGCCAGTGGTACTCCAGCTCCACCTAGGCCTCAGGAGCCTTATTATGCACCTCCAGTCTCTAGTGCGCCTCCTGCACGGGGTGGTTCCAGTGGTTAGTCCAGCAGACCTGGCCCGAGCCAGTCACAGCCGCCGCGTTCTCCCAGAGCTTGTTTTGAGTGTGGTGACACACGCCATTTGGTGAGGGATTACCCCAGACTTGGGAGGGCTGCACCCCCACAGACCCCTTGGCCGCAGCGCACCCCGCAGAGCTCTCAGGCTATGGTCCCAGCACCAGTTGCTACTCCACCGGCCCAGCCAGCCAGAGGTGGAGGACGGGGAGGTAGAGGTCGCCCTCGAGGGGGAATCCAGGCCAGATATTATGCTCTTCCTGGCTATACTGAGGCCGCCGCCTCCGATTCTGTCATCACAGGTACTATCTTGGTCTGTCACAGAGATGCATCGGTTCTATTCGATCCAGGCTCCACTTATTTTTATGTGTCTTTTTATTTTGCTCCGCATTTGGGTGTACCTCGGGATTCTTTGAGTTCCCCAGTTTATATTTCTATTCCTGTGGGAGATTCTCTTGTTGTGGACCGCGTTTACCGGTCATCTTTGGTTATTCTTAGTGGTTTTGAGACCAGAGCCGACTTATTATTGCTCAGCATGGTTGATTTTGATATTATCTAGGGCATGGAGTGGTTGTCGCCCCATTATGTTATTCTTGATTGTCATGCCAAAACCGTGACACTGGCCATGCCAGGTGTACCGCGTATTGAGTGGAGGGGTGCCTTAGGTCACACTCCCAGTAGAGTTATTTCTTTCCTTAATGCTCAGCGTATGGTTGAGAAAGGTTGTGATGCGTACTTGGCTTATGTGAGAGATGCCAGTATGGATACTCCTTCTGTTGATTCAGTCCCAATAGTACGCGATTTCCCTTATGTGTTTCCAGCTGATCTTCCGGGCATGCCTCCCAATAGGGACATTGATTTTGGCATTGATTTGTTGCCGGGCACTCAGCCCATTTCTATCCCTCTGTACCGTATGGCTCCTCCTGAGTTGAAGGAGTTGAAGGAGCAATTGCAGGAATTACTTGATAAGGGTTTTATTCGGCCCAGTGTACCGCCTTGGGGTGCTCCTGTGTTATTTGTGAAGAAGAAGGATGGTTCTATGCGCATGTGTATTGATTACCGCCAGTTGAATAAGGTGACAGTGAAGAACCGCTATCCTTTGCCTCGTATTGGTGACATGTTCGACCAGTTGTGCGTGTGGGTTTTCTAAGATTGACTTGCATTCAGGCTATCATCAGTTGAAGATTCGGGAGCCAGATATCCCGAAGACTGCCTTCAGGACTCGGTATGGTCATTACGAGTTCCTTGTTATGTCTTTTGGGTTGACTAATGCCCCAGCAGCCTTCATGCATCTGATGCACAGTGTTTTCCGGCCATATTTTGATTCGTTCATGATCGTTTTTATTGATGACATTCTGGTGTATTCCCGGAGTCGGGGAGAGCATGAGCAGCACCTGAGGACAATGCTCCAGACCTTGAGAGAGAAGAAGTTGTATGCTAAGTTCTCAAAATGTGAGTTTTGGTTGGATTCCGTGGCATTCTTGGGTCATGTGGTCTCGAGAGAGGGTATTCAGGTGGATCAGAAGAAAGTGGAGGCCATGCAGAATTGGCCCAGACCATCCTCAGCTACAGAGATCCGTAGTTTTCTTGGCTTGGCGGGTTATTACAGTCGATTTGTTTAGGGGTTTTCATCTATTCTAGCGCCTATGACCAGACTGACCCAGAAGGGTGCTCCGTTCAAGTGGACGGACGAGTGTGAGGCGAGCTTTCAGAAGCTCAAGACAGCCCCGACTACAGCCCCAGTTTTGATATTGCCTACCGGTTCGGGGTCTTATACTGTCTATTGTGATGCCTCGAGAGTTGGCCTTGGAGCGGTATTGATGCAGGACGGTAGGGTGATTGCCTACGCGTCCAGACAGTTGAAGATACATGAGAAGAATTATCCTGTCCATGATCTTGAGTTAGCTGCCATTGTTCATGCCTTGAAGATGTAGCGTCATTACTTGTACGATGTGCTTTGTGAGATATATACTGATCACCGGAGTTTGCAGCATCTGTTCAAGTAGAAGGACCTTAATTTGCGTCGGAGGAGATGGATAGAGTTGCTGAAGGATTATGACATCACTATCTTGTATCACCCGGGCAAGGC
>NW_017691345.1:0-495 GCF_001879085.1 Nicotiana attenuata
TTTCCAACATAGACTACCTCTCCGTAGTTGATGCCAGTATAACCTGATGACTTTCCAACATAGGGTCAAACACCCTAGTTGATGCAAGCATAACCTGATGACTTTACAGCATAGGGTCCCACTCCCTAGTTGATGCCAGCATAACCTGATGACTTTTCAACATAGGGTCCTACTCCCTAGTTGATGCCAACATAACCTCATGAATTTCCAGCATAGGATCCCAAACCCTAGTTGATGACAGCATAACCTGATGACTTTCCAACATAGAGTCCCACTCCCTAGTTGATACCAACATAACCTGAAGACTTTCCAGCATAGGGTCCCATACACTAGTTAATGCCAGCATAACCTGATGATTTTCCAACATAGGGTCCCACTCCCTAGTTGATGCCAGCATAACCTGATGACTTTCCAACATAGGGTCTCACTCTCTAGTTGATGCCAGCATAACTTGATGACTTTCCAGCATAGGTTCCCATTCCCTAGTTGATGCCA
>NW_017691345.1:4350-5600 GCF_001879085.1 Nicotiana attenuata
CATAGGGTCCCACTCCCTAGTTGATGCCAGCATAACCTGATGACTTTCCAGCATAGGGTCCCACTCCCTAGTTGATGCCGGCATAACCTGATGAATTTCCAGCATAGGGTCCCAAACCCTAGTTGATGCCAGCATAACCTGATGAATTTCCAACATAGGGTCCCACACCTTATTGATGCCAGCATAACCTGATGACTTTTCAACATAGGGTCCTACTCCCTAGTTGATGCCAGCATAACCTCATGAATTTCCAGCATAGGGTCCCAAACCCTAGTTTATGCCAGCATAACTTGATGACTTTACAACATAGGGTCCCACTCCCTAGTTGATGCCAGCATATCCCGATGATTTTCCAACATAGGCTCTCACTCCCTCGTTGATGCCAGCATAACCTGATGACTTTCCAGCATAGGGTCCCACTCCCTAGTTGATGCCAGCATAACCTGATGAATTTCCAACATAGGGTCCCAAACCCTAGTTGATGCGAGCATAACCTGATCACTTTCCAATATAGGGTCCCACTCCCTAGTTTATTACAGCATAACCTTATGACTTTTAAACACAAGGTCCCACTCCCTAGTTGATGCCAGCATAACCTGATGACTTTTCAACTTAGGGCCTTACTCCCTACTTGATGCCAGCATATCCTGATGACTTTCACACATAGGCTCTCACTCCCTAGTTGATGCCTGCAAAACCTGATGACGTTTCAACATAGGGTCTTACTCCCTAGTTCACGCGACCATAACCTAATAATTTTCCAACCTAGGGTCACCACTCCCTAGTAATGCAAGAATAACCTGATGACTTTCCGACATAGAGTTTGCCAGCATAACCTGATGACTTTCCAGCATAGGGTCCCACACACTAGTTGATGCCAGCATATGATGACTTTTAACATAGGGTCCCACTCCCTGGTTGATGCCAGCATATCCTGATGACTTTCCAACATAGGCTCTCATTCCCTAGTTGATGTCAGCATAACCTGATAACTTTTCAACATAGGTTCCCACTCCCTAGTTGATGCTAGCATAACCTAATAATTTTCCAACCTAGGGTCACCACTCCCTAGTTGATGCCATCATAACGTGATGATTATCCAACCTAGGGTTACAACCCCCTAGTTAATGCAAGCATAACCTGATGACTTTCCAACATAGACTACCTCTCCGTAGTTGATGCCAGTATAACCTGATGACTTTCCAACATAGGGTCAAACTCCCTAGTTGATGCAAGCATAACCTGATGAC
>NW_017691346.1:0-5600 GCF_001879085.1 Nicotiana attenuata
ATCTGCTTCACAAATATCATCATTGATGCCAAAAAGGTGGTATGGGTCATGTCTCGCACATTTGACATTTGGAATGAGCAACGGTTAAGATTCTCTCTCGGATTCTTCCTTTCTCTTGAAGCAACCGCCCTATCTGCTGGGCCCTGCCTCCAAAGTCTGCTCAGCCGCCTGGCTTTGTTCTCGGAGTTGCTGTAAGTCCATTTCTAACTGTGCCAATGCCATGTAACAATGTTCTCTCTCGACTTTGAAGTCCTTTGCCTGTTTAATCATTCGGTTTTCTGCGGCAATGACCTTTTCCTTTAATCCTGCGACCTCATTGTCATATTCTTCCTTTAACTGCTTAAACATGCGAGCCCGTTCTTCTGCATTTTTAGCCAATCGCCTCTGGACCCCAACTAATTCCTTTTCTGCTTTGTCGAGGTCAAAACTGTAATCATTCACCTTTTGCCTTAGATTTGCTATCAACTTTGTATCTTTGGCACTTCTGACGTGGTTGTCGGCCTCTAGCTTCATCTTTTGGATTTGGGCTCGTAAGACTTCATTCTCCTTGGCCAATTGTTTTCTCTCCCCTTCGTCAGCCGCGGCTTGCAAGCTATTTTCAAATCGGAGGTCTTGGACCTGTTTTTCCAATGCTCCTATGCGGGCCCTGTACTCATTTTCTTTAGCTAACCAAGCCCATTGTTCTTGTGATGATTCAACAAATTCCTGGATGTGAGGTCTTTTGGCCGGTCGTCCGAATGCAACGTCCCTTCTATACCAAGCCTGATAATCAGGCGACACCTCTCCTTTGGCTCGATCCCGGACACAAGTATTTGCCGCCAAATATTGACATTCGCTCCAGACTTGGCGGACCATTGCTTCAGGAAACTGGCCATCAGGGCCAATCTCAACCACTTGCAAACTAAGATCATCATCCTTGGGTACTATCTGGCATCTCCCCAGCTGCCTCAACACCCGATACGGGGCGTAAGGCTGAATGCTTCTAAGCCCCATCAGAAGGAAATGTGGTCGGGCTGCCGGCATATATACGATTTCATCAACGGGTAACCATCCCAGTGTCCACTCTATTTGGCTAGCAGTGAGGGACCGGAAATATGTTGTCCAACCCGTGACTCCTTCTGGCAATTTGACCCCTTTAATCCTTGTGTAAAATTCTTCTATGCATGTTTTTTCTGGAGACCCATAGCTCAAAAACTGAGGGCGATGACACAGATGCTCAATCATCCACATTTGTAATAATAAGTTGCACCCCTCGAAGAAAGTTTCCCCGGCTTTGCAAGCTGTAAGAGCACGGAAGATGTCGGCCAATATCATAGGTGCAAGTGTACTTTTGGCTTGAGTGATTAACGTGCTGACAACCCCAGCTATTTTTATGTCAATGTTCCCATCCTTCCTTGGAAATATTAAAAGCCCGAGGAAAGCCACCATAAAGGCGAAACGTCGATGCTCCTCCCACTTCTGGCGGTTTCCTTTACTACATATCCTACTCTCCGGGTTGTTGAATCCCCCGATATGGCCATACCGATGATATATGAAGCTCAGAGTACAAAAGCCGTTTGCCAGATCTATGTTGTGGACGGTTCTGACTATCTTCAAAGAGTCTAGAAATTTGTGCACGGCTACAACTCTGGGGGCCACCAAGTATTTGTGCCTCAACGGAACCTCACCTTTCCCAATGTAGCCAGCTATTTCCTCTAATGTCGGGGTAAGCTCAAAATCCGAAAAATGGAACACGTTATGTGCTGGGTCCCAACACGTGACCAATGCTCTGATAATATCTCCCCGTGGCACAATATCTAGCAAACCAGTAAGTCCTTTCAAATGTTTCTTGACTGCATCTTGCCCGTCTCCTCCTAAGTCGTTCCACCATAGACGCAACTCCAAAGGGATTTTATGCATGATTGAAAGAGGTTCATTTTGAATCGTGCTCATCCTGCACATTTATTAAGGTGATTTAACCACTTAAGAAAAAAAAAATGGCACAACCTCTGTTCAAATTTCCAATTTAATCAAACAGCCGGTATCGCGGATACGGCCTTTCAGCACTTCGTAAAGAAGATTTTAAGGCTGTGCCTGCAAACCGTTAAAATGACTCAAGATGGCCGTTTTTTGCACAAACAGCCTTCCGGCGCCCGTTTCGGGACATTCGGCTATTTTGACAAAACGGCATCACCTGATTTATTTATGACAAAAATAAAATTGACATTTTTTGGCTATTTTTGCAAAAGGGGTGGTTGGACCCGATGAAGGTTGCCTACGTATCTCACATCCGGTGAGAATCAAACCTGCGTAGTTCAGGCAAATAAATCTAACTATTTTGAAAACACCCCTACTTTGAAAATAAATTTTTTTTTTGGTTTTTGTTGGCAAATTCACTTTTCTGAAAGCAAGACTCTTTTTATATTTTCTTTTAGCGGCGAATAAACTAAATTAATTGAAAAATAAAACTCTTTCTACTTTTCCATTGGCAAACAAAACAAACTAAAAAAAAAACTGCTTTTCTTCTTTTCTTTCATTTTCTCAAAAATCCGGCAGCATTTCGGTACTACTTGGCCATTGGTTTTTTTTTTTTCTAGCATAGGTAATTAATTCTCCACACTGCTATTTCTCTTTTTCTCTCTCTTTTTTCAATATAGCCCAGATATTCAAAGCCGGTCAGCATGCGAGTCCAAAACAGATAAATGCACAAGTACGATGCATCAGGATGGTCCATTATTCCGGGTACACCTGTCCTAGACGGACCCAACCCCTGTGTTGAGTCCCCTAAGTCAAAATGCACGTGATGCAGATAAGCGTTCCTACTAGGGATCCGGCATGAAGTCAAGTTCTTCTAGGTTCAAAACCTGGGTAAGGGTTCTAGACTGTGTACCCGAGCGGACAACTCGAGTCGAGGAGGGGGCTACGTACCGGGAACCAAAAGGCCATCCGGCTTAGTAACTTGTCCGGCCTCTTTCTTATTTCAGGGTATTGACACTAACAGAATAGGGAGTCTCAACCAGTAAGCACATCCCCGGAGGTGAGAAGAGAAAGGTTTCGGCACAGTTTATATACAATTCAGATAATATCAAAGCGGTAAAAAGCAACATTTTGCACATTTAGCATGAAACATGTAGGAAAATCAGATAAAGCCAAATACAACAATATATCTAAGCTCGAATTCTGAACCCTGAACCGAAGTTCTGGGTNTTATATGAGTCATAGTATTGATGTAGTTTCGTTGTTATATCCGTTGATCTGTTTTCACTGTATCCCCCCGAGCATGCCCCTTCCCAGTTTTATTTGATGTTTTTCTGCTGTTATTTTCGTTGCCTCTGTATATATACATCTGCACAGGTTGTTTTTGGTAGGTCCTGTCTAGCCTCGTCACTACTTCGCCGGGGTTAGGCCAGGCACTTACCAGCAGATGGGGTCGGTTGTGCTGATGCTACACTCTGTGCATCTTTTTGCACAGATCCAGGAGCAGCTTTTGGACAGCAGCAGTAGGATTGCCCGGGAGCTGTCTTCAGTCCAGGGACTCACGAGGTAGCCTAGCTGGCATTCGCAGGCTAAAGTCCCTTCTATGTTTTAGTTTGTTTTCTTTGTTTCGAGACAAACAGTATGTAATATCATTTCAGACTTGTTTTTAGTACTCTATAGCAGTCCGTGAGCTAGTGACACCAGACTCTGGGTAGAAATGTGTTTCAACTTCCGCATTTTTTTTGGGTTTTCAGTTATCCATATTTTAAAGACTCCCGCTTTTATTTAAATGACCCGTTATATTTATATTGTTATTGTTGAAGTGAAATTAGGGAATGTTTAAAATGTTTGGCTTGCCTAGCTCCGTTAGTAGGCGCCGTCACGACTCCCGATGGTGGGAAATCCGGGTCGTGACTGTCACACCTCTTTTTTCACTACACCCGCGTAAAGAGGGTATGATAAAGGGAGTTATTTCCAACTTGAAGTGACAATCGGAACGGGATTTATTATTAAGATTTCAGAGTCGCCACTTGGGAGATTAATGGTATCCCAAGTCACCGATTGAATCCCGATCCGAGGAAATTAGGACTCTGTTAGCAGTCAGCGAACCAGAAATCCGGGTAAGGAATTCTGTTAACCCGGGAGAAGGTGTTAGGCATTCCCGGGTTCCGTGGTTCTAGCACGGTCGCTCAACTGTCGTATTTGATTTTATCTGATTTCGAAACATGTTCTAACTTATGTGCCTTTTATTAGTAAACCACTTTTATTATTTTTTATGAGAATTGCAACGTCGTGAAAATGCGTCTTGAACCACGTCGCACCAGTGCACCCGTGATTGTTAACACATTTCGACTTCGTTGAGATTTGGATTTGGGTCACATAAATGTGCACCCGAATTTAGGAAAATAATATTATTAAAGTACGCGCCTAAAGCAGCTACGTGTTTATTATATTTGGGGAGGGCCGCGAAATTTGCTAAACGGCGCATCCCGAAATCTAAAATTTTTATAAAGCATCATCGAGGACCCCGCAATTTGTTTGTTACACTTTGGCGAGGCTCGTGTAATTTTTATTTATGGAAAGGCAATCCTAAAGCAACTATATTTTTTATTCGTCTCCAACAGCACAAGAAGAGTCCTAAAGTTTATTATTGAACTGAAATAAGTCAAATGGTAATCATGTGTCAAGGTCGCCGATTGGGCTCTGAGATGAGCCCAACGAATGAGTATTGTATCCATGCTCTACTAACAAGCTGCCAGTCCAGGCCTAGGCCCAAATGTCCTGGGAATAGGCTATAGGGCCTGGATTTAAATTAACGAAAAACAGAATTCTGATTTAATTAGACCGAAACTATTGAAATTGCTTCACACTCTTTAAATAAAATAATTGATTTAAGGGCCATACATACTGATTTTAAAGGTGTATCAGCATCCAGAATTGAACACGCATTACACTGAACTACTGATTTCATGCTTGCATTATTATTGATTTCAAAGTTGAATTTAAACTAATTGCGCTATGCTATTGTTCTGAAACGACTTAACAAATACAGAGTTCAAGAGTCCGAAACAGTCCAGATTAACAGTCCAAATGTATCTATTATTCATACACTCAAAACTACTAACTAACACCAATCACATTTATTCAACTAAACAACTTTCAAATGAGTCTAGATTTGGCAATATTTCCATTTCCAACTTCACTTCACAGCTACATCAAAGTGAGTTCATAAACGTGTACCTGGGATTTGAATTGAAATAGGAAAAGGAGAGGTTAGCAGCAGTAACAACTTCAGCAGCAACTCAGAAACCAATTTAAAATCTCAACAACAGTCCAGCACAGATTCAGCAGTTCAGAATAAGTTGGAAAACCAAACAGAATCCACAAATCAAACCAAAATAGCACCAAATAGCCAGAAATGAACCCAGGACTGACACCACCAGTAAACAAACAACAGTCAACTCGAGCTAAGTAGATCTCATGCACGTCTGACTCGAACAGCTTGTAAATATCAACATTGAGCAGAATCAGATGAGTTCAAGTTACTTCTGATTCGTAATGAGCTAGAACATTGGATTAAGAACTGGAATCTGAAAGTGAGCTAAGAAGAAATTAATGAAACAATAAATTTTTTTTATTTTTTT